>NC_091830.1:30250969-30420969 GCF_038994185.2 Dermacentor albipictus | reverse complement strand
GCGGGACTGAATAGTTATTGCACGCAGTGCTGTTTTAGAACAAGTTCTGATAAAGATTTGGCAGCACCCATCTCACGATGACTTTCGATGTCAATGCGTTTTGCATTGAATCAATATAGCGACACAACATATTGCCCACCTCAATATGTGTTATGTATCAGGCATGTGCTCTAGCCGAACTCCTCTCTAGCACTTCCTTAAGAAGTGGCAGCGCCACCTAGTGGCGCTGTCACAAAGCCTGCGCATGATCTCCTAAATTATTAATAATTAAAGATATAATATTAAGAAATAAGAAAATTTTTTCCGTATTATTCGAGCGTGTACTTTCTCATGTGACAATTTCAGCATCAATTTTTTTGCACGTTTCTCACGGACGTGAAACTGACTCCCCGACTAGCCATTCTCATTGTGGAACCGATATTTAAACTGGGGGAAATGGGGTAAACATAAGTAGCATTTCTGCATCTGAAGACCTGTGGCATTTCACATTATCGTATACTCTTGGTCCTGTTGTGTTTCAGGTTGGCAAATTTCTATTGCCATCACCGTAACCGGGCGAACTGCCGTGCACTTGACTCTGTCATTGTGGTGTTTGTGTTGATGACCATTGCCGTCCATTGGTTGAGAAACACGATGTATAGTAAACATCGTAATCATGTAGGAAGCAACGGTAGCCACCGCAATGATAAAATTTTACAGTACTGCCCAAGTTTATGGTCGAGCTTGTCAACGTAGTGCTCACGAAACAAGAAAATAAAACCCTGTTCGTCCAGCTTGCGTACCGCCGGCGCCGCTGCTGATGATTCTGCTCCAGGAAACGAAGGGGGAGGGGGGGGGAATCAATGTTGTGTACCACTTTTTACTGTGATATATGATACGCACCCACCACTCTGATCATCTTGACATCCGATGGCGACCGTCGCAGAAATCCCAAAGTATGTTTCATGTTTGTTAAGTAATCAAAAGAAAAAAATCGAAGCGCCCTGATGGTACTCGAAATCGACGCAACACAACAACCGTCAAGTCAGAGATCCATCTTCCAGCCAGTCTGTCGAGGCTGCTGAAGACAAACATATACATCGGCTGGAGAGACACCACTAGCCGCTTTAATTGGACAAGGTTGTGCTCTGCAGCTATACCTGCAATCGAACACTGAAATGAAAGGTTGCTTTTATAAAGTCAGCGTTAAAATGCGAAAGCCGGATAAAAGAAAAATGTGGAAGACACATGTCTCCCCATTTCTCCACCGAGAAATGGTTTCTCCCCGATGAATGAATTTTGTTCTGGTGGCCAGGATATTGCTCCAGGTGTGTGGGAAGTTGCTGGCTAATACCGATACTGCACAGATCTAAGAAGTTCTTGCGGAGCATAATACTAAGGTTCTGCGGACGCTTCAAGAAAAAAAATACCATAATGCACCTCGGCAAGAACTGCAGGCCGGCGCCATGGCCTCTGCGGGTGATCTCTAAGCCATGCAGCACAGAATATAAAGAATTCAAACAAAGGCACCGTTAATAAACTAAAATGCAGAATAGGGAAATGATAAAGAAACTGTTTGTGTCCAATTGCTAAACACCACGGAAGGCGAAGCTCCACAAAGAAAGGCGATCAACTAAAAGGTTCCGTACGACAGTTCAGCAATTCTCTATACGTGCTCTTTAATTCATACGGAATCTATAGGCGTTCTTTGTAATTTCCATGTAATACTTATGATAATGCAACAAAGCTAATGTGAAATTTTCGGAGGGCATACGTAACCTTTATTAGTATCGTGGAACAATATAAAAAAATGTACGAGTGCCCCATATGGAGCATTTCACTAAATTCGCGCGAAAAACAAATAAATTTTTTTTGAAGTGCACACTGTACGTTTAAGCAGTGTCGGACTTAAAACATACCATACCGCACTAAGAAAAATAACACCTTTAAGGGTTATGGTGTTGGGATGCTGAGCACGAGTTTGCGGGATCGAATCCCAGCCACGGAGGCCGCATTTTGGTGGCGGCGAAATCCGAAAACACCCATGCTACTGAGATTTAGGTGCACGTTAAAGAATTCCAGGTGGTCGAAATTTCCGGAGTCCCCCACTACGGCGTTCCTCATAATCAGGTGGTTTTGACATGTAAAACCCCGCAATTTAAATTTAAAATTTTTAAGAACCTTGAATGGCGCTTTCTGGTATCTCCAACTTTCCCCCATGCGACCGAAAAACGGAGATTTAAGCAAACTAATACTCCCATGTGGGCGGGTTTTTTGGGGAATTCCGCCCTTGTCTCTAACGTGTGTTTCGCCGAAATGCACAATGCGTTTTCTTTTTACAGCGATATCATTTATTTAATCACTACGGTAGTAGTTTCGATGTCTGCTGAATTCAACCTGAAGTTCTATGGAAGACGTTTATAAAGCAGTGAGAAAATACAACGGGACTCAGAGTGTGTACCCACAGATGGCGAGATGACTGAGCAAAACTTTCTTATTTTTTAAAGCAGGTGACCCGCACATGTTTCAAATTTCTAATCAAAGGAACACAAGACATAAAGGCGCGAAATTCATCAAGTATTACTTTGCTACACCTATCCCGTCACTGCTTCGCATAACCGACGAAACTTGATTTTTTTTTCTGCAGCTCCTCTGTCTGTACATACCAGATAAAAATGACGCATATTGGATTAAACCGGACCGAATTGACTTTGATTCTGCAACAAAGATGCGTGGTTGACCAGGCAAGAAAGCTGCAGGTTGCACCTTGAGGAGAATCTGGCCACCTCATACACCTCATTCGCAAAAATATCTTACGCCAGCACTCTTAGTAAGAAAAATTCCGGCCAGTCCTAAGAAAGAGTGAAGAGAGACAGGATTCAATAAAGACTGAATATATCAGTGCACCTCTATTCCTGCCCAGCCAATAACAAGAACCCCATACAAAAGAGAATCTTTGTGAATTGGGCACGAAGAATCTGCCTTCTGCCTCGTGCGACGTATATTAACTGTCCTGTTGACCAGAGCTGTCTCGCATCCCCACGTTCTTGCAAATTTTTTTTAATGTTTGCGCGATAGCATTCCATTTCAAGGAACACCGCTGCATGCGGCACCAACCCTGCAGTCAAACGTTGGACGCTCGTTTGTCGTCCTAAGCCGTCTCGACGTATATGTATAGTCGTCCGAAGTAAAGATCGAGCAGCGCGCAAACCTTGCGAAGGTCAAATGGTCTGCGAAAGTTGTAACCCTAACCACGCGGGCCTGCTAGCTGCCACGACTCATTCCTTTCTCCTTGCCCTCCTGGAACCCTAGCTCGCTCAATCCCGTACCCTTTTCCTGCCCCAGTTCTAGCAAAGAGGTTTATTATCTCTTGAAGTTTGCAGGCACTTCGGTTCCCGGCAGAAAATCAAAGCAACATATTTTGCAATTTCTGTCCAGACAAGGTTACGGTGGAAAAGCGCGCACGTAATCAAACAAACAGCCTTCTCCACTAGTTACCCTTTGCAGAAGTGCTCCTCCGAGACCCGTCGGCAATGTGGCTGGCAAATAAGCGCTCGAGACAAGCTGCTCAAGTCGCTTGGAAGACTTCTTTGATTTTCCTCCAAGTTCTCTAAAGAATGCAGGCATTTGAATTGCTTCCGGGTTATTCAAAGGGTGCAGGTATTTTACTTGTAGCTTATTTCTTCGCGCGCTCCCGCTCCTTTGCTCGGAATCCGTCCTTCTTTCGCACCACTTGAGACGTACCCACTCTACCTCATCGCACCTTTGTGTGCTTCCCTATGATAATAAAGAAAAAGAATATACATGCACTCTCCTTTCGCTGACACCGCCCTGTCCCTCCCTCTTTCCCATATACCAACCGGCGTTCTGCTCACTGATACATATTTTCAATATTAAAGGAAGGTCTGCCACAGGCTTGTCACACGTAAAGGGATGACATTTAGCGCATATGCATGCAGTGGTGCACTTGTAAGGTACTCTAATTTAGTATCCGAATTCGCCTCGAAATGCCGTTATTGTGACGTCATGACAAAGAAAGCAATATGCTGACCGGGTCTGGAATTAAAAAAGTCAAGAAATTTCGAGAGTAAGCTAACTGGTTTTACATACTTAAACCTCTGTTTTAAGTGCTATCGAAATACAAAATTCAAGCAAGTACGCGAAAATACAGCGCTTGGTTTCCTGTGCTTGCCTACTTGCATCAGTCTGGTCCTCTTACAGCGAAGCTGTACATGGCTAGGTTCTGGAAAATTGTCGTGCGTCTATCGAGCCCTGTAGATTGATAATTTTTCCCCATACGTGAGCCGATGGAGAAGATAGTCCAATAACGGGCCGACCCGCGGCGGAGGTGAAGAACGCTTTCAGCACTCCACCAAGTTGCAAAAACAAGTTTAATATCTGAGGTAGAAATACAACCCATGTGAGATATTAAGCTGATAGGAGCAGATACACTTTGACCCACGTCGGCCACGCCCATGTTCGCACTGCCCTCTCGTTGTCGGCGTTCCAAGCGCTTGCGTATCTCCTTTCCTTCCGCCCTCCCTCGGTCGCGGTCCCGTAAGCGTGCTGCCCGCCAGGACCGCGACGCAGAAAGAAATGCGAACCTTCCATGTGGCTCCGATCCCGCAAACTTGGAAGGTTTCACTGAAGCAACGGTCAGGCTTTAGGATGAGTTTGTGGGGAACCAATTTTGTGTGGTCCGTGTTGTGTGCGACCGCTTGCGGTTTCCGGGTGACCTAAGAACCATTACTGCACTGCGCAACGTCGACCAACGCACGATGGCCTGGGCTACGGTGAAGCACTGTGTGTCCTCGAAGTGCGGTGAGGTGCATGTCTGTTCTACGTGCCGGGATTCGTTAGTAAAATGTGTCGTAGCGGGTTTTGTAACAAAACATGCGTACGCATACCCCCCGATACCTTATCATCTATCGAGGCTCAACATCGTGGAAGGGCGACTAGTCCCACCTCGCCTTCCATTTATGTGCATACGGCGTCTGATGCACGGCAATGGAGAGTTCTCCGTTAAGGGCCCCACATACAGAATTTCGCTGGTCACCCACCTTCATAGAGTGGAATGGCGCTGAATTTTTGTTTGCGCAGCGAAATTTAGGCATTACTTGTAGGTCTATCTATCAGGATGTAGCCCATCAAAAAAGAAACACAAGAAAGAATCGAGGAATCCAGTATAGACCGTGACCGCGGCAATTGAGCGAGGGGCCATCTGCAGAACACTGTAAACGTCACGATGGCCGACCGTATCTTCGTGACACCAGGTTTCTGGCACGGTCTAGAGATAGACTAGAACGGGAGATATTAGAAGCTTTCTACATTGCAAAGGCCGAGGGCACGTGCATTAGCTGCCCGTCAGTGATAGATAGGGAGGTCGGGATGTCACGATGGGCCATTCTAAGTTGTATCTATTTGAAAGCCTGTTTCTTCAAAATTTTGTTCATGGGTTCCTGGTAACTTCACGGATGTAGTGCAACTTTCGCACTTTGATGGCTGGTTCAGTAGAGCTCTCATGTGCCGCAGCACATGCCGAATCGTGATAGAAAAATAACCCCGTGCATTCCACATCGCTGCCCGTCGTCTGCTCTTCAGCTTCATTGCAATTAAGTGACAAAAGTAGAAAGAGCAGCTCTGCTTGGCTTTTGCGCTGGTCTACATGTACACGGCACATTTACTACTCCTTTTCGGAGCTTAAAATGAATCGGTTTCTATTGAACAGGCACTTATAACAATGCATTTATCGCAACCATTGCAAACCTGGGGCGAGAATACGGCCGAGACAGGAAAAGAGGCTTCATTCATCGTTTTAAATAAATGCTCTTGGTTTTAAATATAATAAAATTGATATTTCTTGGTTTTGTGTTTTCACAAACCTATTTTCAAGAATGCGATAGGCTTTCTTCTTTTCATTTTCATGTGTTTTTTCTTTTTTGCAAGCCTGCAGTCTCGTCGGTTCGCGCAAGGGATTTCGTGCGAGTTTTCCGCGATGGAGCCCAGTTAGTGGCATCCGAATGCGATCCTTTGTTGCCGAACGAGCCTTGTGTAGCCTCGATATCCACGCCACCAAGAGGCTTCGACAAGAAGAACAAGAGTGGCCACATCCTGCATTGCGATTCATGCAACATGATCCTCCACTGCTACACGTATTGGCGTCACAGGGAGCCTGAAGGCAGCGTAGAGGACACGACCAAGTTTGTCCCCGTGATGCCCGGCGTCAGCGAAAGCACAGTGTTCGAAGTGAGGACGGAGGTCAAAGCGTGGCATATTTCAGGTGACAAACTGTCGGCACCCTCGCGAAAGCGCCCACGAAGTGCGGATAAAAGAAGACGCAGCACGATGTATGACAGCTTCACGTTGTAACGCGATGAAGTCATGTGTGCACGATTGCTTTCGCCGCAACGAGATACCCATGGTTGAGAAGATAACGATTTCTCGAAGCGTATGGATCTCCCTTCACTGAAGCGGTGTACTGTGCGTGACCTGCTTGTCAAAATCGGATTCAAGCACGAGAAGAGGAGCCGGAATTCACTGCTTATCGACCGGGATGACATGGCTGAATGGCGGAATCGCTACCTTCGTGACGTGGAGCGCTATATACCGGGCGGATGGCCGAAGGTTCTTTTTCTATCTGCCGGACACACTCGGTTGGTCGTGTGGACAGACACCGTAGTCTAGGAGTGTGGACGCATGTACACTCGAGCAAATGGCCTCTCGACGGGTCTGAAACAACATTCTGGAAAAGGATAGCACCTGATTGTGACGCACATCGGCAGCTAGGACGGCTTTGGCGACGACTGCTTGGATGTATTCCGAGGTCAAGAAACAGGCGACTTCCCCGATGAAATGGACGGCAGTCGCTTCGAGGGATGGTTTAATGATGTTCTGCAGAAGTTGCCAGCCGGTAGGTCCATTGTTTTGGACAATGCACCTTACCATGCCCTGCGAGAAGAGAAATCGCCGACGACAGCTTGGAATAAGGAAGAAATACAGGAGCGGCTCAAAAGCAAAAATACCGCCTGCAGCGAAAGGATGGGGAAAAGTGGTAGCATCAGTGAAGTCACGCTTTCTGAGCTGCATCTAGACATTGCAGCTGAAAGGCCCGCGTGCATTGTACTCAGCCTCCCACCATGCCACTGCGAATTTATTCCTATCGAGCTCGTGTCTGCATAGGTGAAAAATGGCATCGCTGTGGACAACAGAGCCTTCAAGCTGTCCACGGTCGAAGACGTCTTGTGGGAAAAAATCAAGCACGTAAGGGCGCAAAACTGGAGGAAGAACATTCACCACGTGATGGACCTGGAGGCAAAGTTCAGGCTTGACACGTCTGGGAGTGACCACATCCAACCCATCATCATCCAATTGGGTGAAAATGACACTGTACAAAGTGACTCCGACTGCGAGCTCTCCGGCGGTGAGCCACTCGACGAAGCATAACAGTTTCTTATTAACGAAAGAACAGCCCTTATTACGGCTACCAAAATTTTTCCGGTGGGTTCGCAGCCGCCAAGTAACCTCCCGTCACCTCTCAAATAAATAAGCAGTTCCTATTGTGGCATATTCCTTCCAATGAAAGCCCAATTTTGAAAATGCAAAGCAATGCACAGATCGTGCTCAATTTAGGTACTCACATGAAAACATGCTTAAATGCTGGAAAATCTGAATGCAAATACAATTCATCGGCAAAGTATACATCCGGTGCTCCTGCGAGTTTGAATGTCTCGCACTCATTTCCTTTTTCATATATTGCCACACCCGAGACCCCGTACGTATCTTTGTTTTCTGACACGACACACCTGCAGCCGATGACGTCATGTGGACGACCTCAGGTCTCGCAGGAAGAGTAATGACACTCGCGTTCCTCCGTGTACATTTTTTAAGGGTGCCCACACGAAGTCAGGTGCAAGGAAGCACCTTTTTTACGGGGTCCTTTGGGTTATACAATACGGAAACTAGAGAAAATGAACAAATGAAAATTAAAGATATGGTAGGGCATGACGCCAAGCCTGTGTGCAGCCAATCCACGTACGTTGAGAGAGCAGATGGCAAATCGATGGAGCTGAAAGAGCCGTGCAAAGAAACGTTGCATGATTGTGTTAAGGCGATGTATTTTAGTCCATGAAATTCGCGCAGAGCTCGATCTCGCTTTACGGTGGTGAGGTAAAACGTGAAGTCTTCAGCATTCCTGATGTAGGGGCCACCGAGTGAAGTGGCTCGAACCAGTGCCACTTACACAACTTCCCGGGGGCGAGGTCTGTTGTATTCGTGAACAACGCTGGGCATATGTGCCACCCTCAGATTTATGAATTTTTATTCAACTAGCATGCACCATGCGAAACTGTGTGCGGCGACATGTGATATCAACCTTACGGTGGAACGTTGGGGTCCCCGTGCATTGTTCAATTGTCCGCCCTGCGTCAACGGAGACCTGCGGCTTGTGCTGCTCTCTGCACAGTGGTCTGCTTAGCCCGACATTGCATGGTTGCAGCCATGCTCGTAGCACTACTCTGTTCGCAAGGCGTATCCACTTGCAATGAATTATCTGCACAGCAGCAGTTCCGACATATTAACTTTCAAAGTGTCCGTGGAAATGCATTCGTGTTCCAGTTGCTTTTGTGCTTCATCGCATAAATCCCACTACATTTAGTCGGACACTTTGAAAATAATATCTCGAAACTAGTGCTATTCTGAGAATTCGTTCCAAGTGGATACGCCGGGATAACTCAGCGGCTATAGATCGAAGATTTAGATACGTGATCGATAAGAAGTAATAAATACCTAATCAATGAGAAAGTAACCTAGCGTAATTACGTTAATTATTCCATTAAACATTTTCATTTCTTTTAGAAGTGATTGCCGCCTTATCGAATAAGCTAGATCAAGGGTTATAATTTTACTATCTGCATTAGCCAATCTTTAAAAAATGTTGTGCAGATAAAGAAACACCCTGTATATCTCTACTTCCCCATTACTATAACTTTATAGTAACTTTAGCGAATACTATTCTACCTGAAGGTCTGCTAGACAACTATTTTAGATCATCTTAAATCTGAAGTTGTTTTAAAAGATTTGAGCGAACCGGTGGCAAGCAGATGGCAGGGCGAATATTGTACATCAGCTGCCCCGGAAAGGCGGTGGTCCCAGGTTCGAATCTCGAACCAGGACGAATTTTTTTTCAACTGCGAGGCTTTTCTTTCAAGAAAGCCGTAAGGGTTTCCATTGTAGCATTTGCTACGATTGGGTGGATGTCTGATTACCCCTTTATTAATTACTTCTCGCCACCTTGCGGGCTTCCGCACAACTATTACGTCTAACAAGAGCTTCAATTTTCCAAATGGTAAGACAGCAACTGCGTACACTACGGCTAGAGGAAGCAAAGTTGATCCAGAGGAGACCATATAATGGACCTTGCAGTCGCTACTAAACTTCGTGATTAATTTGGTAGTGCAGTTTCGTTTTCCTCCTTGACGTCTTCTCCAGCGTTTTGAATACACGCAGATTTCATCGAGTTTCTAGTCGCGCGACAATTTTGTGTGTGTTCATGTTCGTCTTTCACGCTCGGAAAATAAAACGCTTTTATGTCGCACGCATTGAGCAACAGAAAGCTGCACCGGCAGTTTTTCATGATGCTCTACAATTTCCTCACTGACACATTTCATCTAATCTTAATATTTCAGAAGATAATCGATTTATTTAGACTACTTTTGAAATTGCGCGGAATGCAAAAAATAATTTTAGTATCGGCAAGTGATGGCAAAGAACGTTATCTTGGTTCTGTTCAGCTGCGTGGCATTTGCATATTTTCAAATTTTTATGCATAGTTGTTGGGACACTGTATATATATGTAAACGTTCTTGGCAACTTTATCAGTTTGCAAGTTTATTTTGACGTATCAGCCGCGGACCAGCCAAAAAATCGAAATAAACTTTTCTTCTTTCAACAGTAATTTGCTCAATACATGTGTAAGTGCATACCGGCCTATTTACCGGCATACCGGCATACCGGCCAGTCCAGTCCAGTCGCGTCCCATCCTTATTAAATAAACTTCATGAAAACGGTATAGAGATAACTGACACTACTAGGAAAACATTACGAGACTTCCTAATTCAGACTGAGTAATTATTTTTTTTAACGTTACCTTGGCTAGGGGAAGTCACTACTTGCCTCCTTTAAATTAGGTAGTTTTTCATTTTGATGGCATTTTCGCATATAGGATGTAACCTGCAACAAATTTACGCACATCTTCATTTGCTATCTATGTTTCTGCATGTCAAGAAAACGTCCTATGATGAGTTTTACAGCAGTTGAAAATAAATATGTATTTCTGTTATATAGTGTATATTCATATATGTCATTTGTACTGTATCATCTTGTATCACTGATTGTACATTTAGCCTCACACGTTTTTCACTTATACATTTGTGCATTGCACACACTAAAGTGTACAAACATTATTCTGTCCCCGTTGTCATGGATAGGGCAAGAACCTTGTCAAGCTGCAAAAAAGCAGCTTTTAGTTCTTGTCCTAGTGTTCATTTTTTTGTAAATGGATGAATGCTAAATAAAGATTGATTGATTGATTGATTGATTGATTGATTGATTGATTGATTGATTGATTGATTGATTGATTGATTGATTGATTGATTGATTGATTGATTGATTGTAATGTCTAAATTTGGCCTGTCTCACTACAATGTTCAAAGCTGCACTTTCTGAGAGCAATAATGAAAGCGGTTCTAATAGGAAATGCTTCTCAATTTCTAATACACTTTCCTGTGAACGTGGAAATTGCTTGATACATTTTCTATTAATATTCATAAGGAGAGACGAATTCGGGGGTTTATTTCTAGGACGAATTAATTTCTTTAGTTTAATTTGTCCGGAGGTATTGAGAAACGCCCATGACGAGTGTCGAAGTTAGGTTGTCTGTGTCCTGACTGGGCTTTGTTCGTTTTGTTTTATTTCATTTTGGTTTATTTATTTATTTACCTATTTTATTTATTTATTTATTTTTTAATACTGCAATCTCGATATGGTGAAGTCTAGCTCACCCCGAGACCTGTTATTGATGAGAACCCTGAAAGCAGCAATATAATTTTTCAAAGTGCATGCCGCTGAAGTTTCCGCACCTCTTCATGAAATAATACTTTTATTATCCCTTTGAATGACTCTCGAAAAGTACATACACTAATTTGGTTTCTCTTGAGTTTAGCAGCCTAGAGCAATCTATCCTTACGAGGTAATGAACCGATGTAACGAGAGATTTTAAACCCTTACACAACTACCTCGCAAGAAGGTGCCAGAATTCAAGAACTTACTTTGTTCGTACTCTCTCAGCAATGAAAGCTGCTGCGAGCTATAACACGATCCATTCAGTCCTCATAGCAGTTTTTCCAGCTTCGCCAACCTTAGGTGATAGTTATGGACAAGAGACGACGGTGGTCAGCCTTATATATATGAGGCAATAAACATGAATCAATAAAAAAAACAAAAAACAAAGGCTAACCTTCTTATCTGCGAGGCAGAAGAATATGCTACATAACCTGGAAGTCAGATCAGTGCACTCATGTATATCTGTCTTCATATTGACGGCACCATGAGTTCGAACAAAACAAGCTAACATTTCAGATGTTTTTATAAACTTAGTGCGCCGTACGCTGCTTACAATTTTTTTATATAAGTCACAAAGCGCCCACATGCTATCTAGAAGGCCATGTGCAATGCTTCTCATGCTGTACGCACTCTAAAGCCGGAAATATAAGTTACCATGTTCACATGCACAGGTTCTTGAATAGACCTTTGGGTAAAAGTCAGTGCCCCCAGAGGCATCTAAAGACTTACCCACGTATAAGGCTTCGAGCCAACATTTATTAAAACATTGTGCCCATTATGATTATGTTATAACTTCCAACAGAGCAACTATACTGTCATAGCCCTCTCTGAGCTGCGGTATCCCGAAGTAACATACGTAACACATTAATTTGTTCCTTGCTATTTCCGCGTTCCACTGTTCAGGTATTTCGATTGTGTCGTGTGGTTTTCCTTTATGCTATTATGCTCCCATTAAATTACCTCTTAATTTCTTGTCGTTGACTTTAAGCTTCGGAAACTACCAATGCGTCAAGCATTCTATGGTTTATTAGGTAGACCTTTAAAGGGGTTGGGACACCATATTTTATGGCTATAAAACTATGTTGTAGGCTGCTTCTGTATGCAAGGACACCCACAACGAGGTATTGGAGGCTGCAAACATTTCGAAATAATTTTAATTCAGCTCCAAAACATCATTAAAAGCTCCTTCTCGTGGTCGAGACCTATCGCTAGCGCAGCAGTTTTGACGTCAGAGTGGAGGAACGAAAATATTGACGTCATAGCACACTAGCACAAAAACGTGGCGTATGACGAGTAGCGATGAAACGCCGATTACGGAGCCTGCTGAGCCGAGCGACCGAGCATAGCATCCACTATGACCGAGCTACAGGCATATAGAAATCCTTTCTTAAAGCAAAGAGGGGGTAAGGCGTGGAGACATGGACACAGGAGGAGAGAAGTGGACAGCACGAACGCCGCAGGGCGGCCCGCAAACGGCAAACTGCGTGCGGCGAGTTGCCGTGTGGACGGGCCTTTACACGTTTGAGTGTAGCACTAGCCGGCCGACTCCGAAAGGGACCAGGATATGTGCCATTCGTGTTGTCCGCTTCTCTCCTCGCATAGTCGCATAGTTCGGCAGCTCGGAGCGGTCTCTCGTTCGCTTGGCCTTTCTCAAAGTGAGGGCCCGTCCACGTTACCGGCACGGAAACTCGCCGCACATTGTTTGTCGTTCGCGGGCCCTCGTGCGACGGCGGTTTTGCTCGCGAACGGCGAGATTTCCTTGCCGTAGAGAGGACGGGCTCGGGACCCATTTGTGCGGCAGCCGTACGGCGAAGCGGCCGATCAGCGACCGAGGAGTGGTCACTCTGGCACCGACGCCAGCAGCATCGCCTCTGATCGTTCGGCGCCCCCGACATCGTCGCTAGGCCTTTTCCGGTTCACTTCAAAGCTAAAGCATACGGCGCTTCGGAATGAATCGCGAACTCTCACAAGCCGCAATATTTTCTTACCGTTGTTGTCGCTCTTCGCAATAATTATAATAATTGCCACATGCACTTCGAATCGCCCAAGCTTATCTCTGCTGGCAGAGCACGGGTATGCAGGAGCAGACGACGCAGCATAGTTTTACGCCACTATTTTTGTGACCCACGTGACCAAGCCGTATTGCGTTTCCTCTAATATGACGCCATAGCATCAGCCGGAGCCCAGAAACCGAAACCAAAATCGCTCGGAATAATAATGCTATTATTAAAGTATTTGCCGGGTATACATAAATTCCGCGGTGGTGTATCGTGCTTCCTGAAGCAGTGCGCAACGCTTGAATTGATGAACGCATGAACGAAAATTTTCATGCCTCCACCTCTTTAAGCTACCCTTTATAAGCACTTACAGAGAGGGCTAGAGCGATACGTACCCATTTACAGAGCATAACTTCACTAATGGTTCAGAATAGCTTGTAGCTTTTCTCAGCACCTCACATACTACTTCAACGGTCATGAATCTCCTGTTTACAGCCTTGTTTACATAGCCATGTGCCTAAGGCTATGTACACACTGCAAAATGTTTAGACGTTCGTCGACAACGTCCACATCATTAAATATACTTATATTTGACTTACAAAACGATGCCGTAAGTCTGTCGCTTTCATAACAACCCACCATATTTACACGTGTATTTTGTCTTTCTTCCGGAGACCGCTTTTCACCAGCTAACAAACGCTAAACCTCGCCATTCAGCGCAAGACACGCCTACACGCATGCTACCATTCTCGTTTACTTTAGCCGATTCTACTTGTTGCTTGTGTTGCCAAGCGAGTGTGGTGCATTCTAGAAAAGCACGCGAACACCAGCGAAGCTATCGACGAACCACGCATAAATAGCTCATGCGTCTGACCTGTAGATCAAATTTCAGAGGACCGACAATCGTGCTCGCCGCTTTGTTGCGCTTTCAGTCTCATGTGTTTGTGTGTGCACAGTTTCGCCCAACAAGGGGTTAAACTTGAGACTCACAATTGCGGCACTTCGGTTTTCTTCAACATTATAGCTTCACACCTGGTGAAGGTGTTTCCTTGGTTACCGGAAACTCCCTGCAAGCCCAAACCGTGAAGACATCCTCAACGTCACCACGGACCGTCCAGCTAACCGCAGGTGGCAGAAATTACCGCCACACCCTGAATTTCTAATAAATTCTACAGTATTACGTGACAAACCACGATATGATTATGAGGCACACCATGTTGACAGACGTAGTGAGAGAGTTCTGACCCACTAAATTTCTTTAACGTGCACTGAATGCACAGTATACAGGCGTTTTCCATTTTAGCGCCATGTAAATGCGGCTGCCGTGGCCGGGATTTGATCCCGTGATCTCGTGTTCAACAGCTCAACACTGTAAACACTAGGCCACCACAGTGGGTCCCGGACTTCCTCCGAGACCTCCAGGATGATCAAAACCAAGTCACCCGCCGAAATGACAGCACCCTTGTCTCCGATCTAGCTGCAACAACGCAGGGAGCCACCAACCTTGCACGAAACATCGGCTGAAAACTCAGAAAACTTACTCGAGGAATACAAAGCGTTGCGAAGTTAACAACTGGTACTCCGAGGACTAGTAGTGCCACATATCTACTTCTCCATGGAAGACACCTACAGGACCTGGTTCGGGAATCAATGGTCGACACTAACGCCATAGGGTCAGTTCCGCACCAGCTTCCTGCTGACCATTACGAATGTATTGCACAAGAAGAGGGCATAAACTTTGCTAGAAGCCTGAGTGAGTCAGCTGAATGAGTACATTGCAGTCTACGCGGAAGAAGTGAGCCGCCTGTACCGCCATAGTGACCCCAAATACATATGAGGAGAAAAAAAAAGGATGGCTAAAAATCGCCGGATTAATTTGCAACCTCCAGAACACATTAACAGAATTCTCAACGCATGCTACGGCCATAGGGAAGACGCTAGAAATGCGCAGTAGGCAACCTAGCCGCCATGTGCTCACGCCGAAGTACGAAGTCCGAGCACTTGGCTCCCACAAGATTCGAAAACACCATCAGATTCATTGTGCGCGAAGAACTGCGTGAAATGTTCCCTACACTATAGCCTCAAGTGGCCCCGATCACCGACACTGTGAAAGAACAAATACAGCGGTCACTGGACATTCACGATGACCAAGCCCAGTCGCTGCAGCGCTAGCCTGAAACAATAACCTGTTCCGCCGTCTCCCGCTGTCAGCTCGCTACTCCGCACCCCCGCCAGCGCATGGTAACGCCGAAGTTCCGTCGCCAGCCACCGCCATCACCACCAACCTGTCAGCTCGCGAAACGCACCACGGAAGAAAGACGTGTGGCGTGGTCGCAGGCAAATCCGCTCTCCGATCCGATGTTCACACCATGAGATGCGACTACGAGGCTTCGTTGTCAACGTGCCGACCCCACATCATATCGCCGAAGACCTCGCCGCCACTCAGCAGAAGCCTCGAAGACCTTCCTTCCCGTTCACCTTCGCCATGGTCGCTACATCTCGCCTCAGCGCCGACCGCAGAATGACCCAGCCTGTGGCCGGTTCGTTAAATTTTATTAGGACGTCTAAAAGCAGCATACAATGGAGGTGCGGTTTCTGTTCGCTCAAATGCAGAAGATCCTCCGCCACCGACAACGGTGCTGCCAAAACCAACTCGATGACGCTGCCATCCCGACGACGCCTCGAAAACAAGAATACAATGTATAAAGAAGGCCTCACGACGAGATAAAAGCGGGACACCATTACCAAGTCGCGATCCTGCACCATGCTCAAACTGCTGCGCAGCACCAAGAACCACCCACCTCGACGCCCTTATCGAGGGTTACAGCGTCACTGGTCTTGTTGATACAGGAGCCGACTACTCGGTCAACAGTAGACCCTTTGCTGCCGGGTTGACGAGGACTGCTTGGGAAGGCCCACAAATACAGGCAGCTGGAGCACACCTCACAACGTTGATCGGTATCTGAATGGCAAAAGTTACAGTGAGCGACTGGACCTCCTGCGTGATCTTCGATGTCTTGCAACAATTCTCACGGAACGTAATTCTCGGCATAGACTGCCGGAGCCAACCCGGTGCAGTAACAGACTTAAAGTTCAAGTCGATAACGTTGTCCACAGATCAAGCGATACCGCCGGAAAGGACTTTCAGTCAGCATAGCTTGATTGTACTTGAAGATGAAGCCAGTATCCCGCTTGGCACCAGCTTCATGACGTCCGCCGGCGCCGAAGCAGTCAGAGACGTTGAAATCGTCGTCGAGAGCGACCAAACCCGGATGCTCAACGGACAAGATCGTTCAATCAAGAAGGGTGTTTGGATCAGTGCGCTTCTTTCTACTGTTGCTGTCTATATTTATTTTATTGGCGCAATTTATTAAGCAACGTGACGTTAGCGAAATGTGCTTTCGAATTTGGATAAGAATTATGTACTTCAGAAAGATGCCGACTAATTACCTCCGCTTACGCTAGGCCGCGGCCGTCGGCTTACAAGCTAAATTTTGGCCACACTGCTTATTGGTGTCATGGCCATCCGCACTCGCAAATTTCGCATAGTATTGAAGACTCAACGAGGCTCGAACCACACAAGACTGAAGATCAGACCGCACGCACGCTTGAATGCGCGGGCTCACTCCAGGCCGCCACTGGTTAGACTTCCTTAGCAGACTTCGCTACGTATACAGCTACTGACAGTTCTTCAGAAGGCGCAAGTCGGATGTGGCTACTATCCATCGGTCAAGCAGGTGCAAGACAAAGCCAGTCCACACCATGTAGCAAGGATAGACAGGAGCACATGAGCACGAGTGCGCCCATGTCGAGGCCTATCGTACGCGAAGCGAACGATGCGCCATCGATGCGCAAGATAGTGAAGAAGGAGCGGGAGCCGAACAAACGGGATCATACACGACTTTTGGTTCCCAATAACACCGCTGCTGCTGAACGCCTTGAAGCACATTTTGCGCCAACTTAGTTCTTAAATAGTCTATTCCAACTTCAAGTGCATTTCGCGACTGCGGCGAAAATCAGACAACAGTTTCTAGCGGCAAATAATTGAAATCGGGTAAAGAGAAAGTTTTGAACTCATCAGATTTGGAGGAGACATCATATGCAACATGCTTCAGAATACTACGAAGGATGGAATTGACCCGGTTTATCAAATGTTGAGCGCCATGACCATATTGAAATATCCCATACCAGATTACGCTGTAGCCTAAAATATGTATTACAAGCTTTAGTACAAACAATGCATGTAAAATTTAATAGTATACAAAACACAAGACACTGCGCAAAATTTTTGACAAATATGTGCGAAATGAGAGTTCCAGGATAAATCACTGTAACAAAACACCATTTCATTTAATTGAACAAGCGTATTGCACAGGGTCGCACGAACAAGGATTGCAATGTGATGTGTGCAAGTATAATGGGGACGATAGGGTAACTTGCTTGACAGAGTTGTGGAAACCGATTAGCTGAGGTTTGGACGCATTGATATCGACTACCTTATTCCGAAACCAGGCCATCACTTTTGTTGTTGCCATTCGTAAAGAAGACATGGCGTCAGTGTAACTTCGAGTGTAGGAAACAAGGACAGTGTCGTCAGCATACTGACATAATTTGACGTCCCCAACATTGGATAAGTCGTTGAAATATAAATTAAATAATAACGGACTTTAATTGAACCTTACGGGACGCCAGCTTTAATTTCGGTCAGATTGCTACGACATATTCCAATAGACACAAGTTGGTGCCTGTGAGGTAAGAAGCTTTTCAGAAGCCGCAAAAACGCACCCCGAAAGCCTAGCAAAGAAAGTTTCGTTAATAGTACACTATCACAGACGCTGTCAAACGCTTTGCAGACGTCAGACGAAATATATTTATTATATATGAAGCGCAAATTCTGTTGTTTTTGTGCGAAGCTCTGTTTATTAGACAATTCATCTTCCCATTGCAGAGGAAATATTTTTATTACATATAAAGCGCAAATTCTGTTGTTTTTTGTGCGAAGCTCTGTTTATTAGACAATTCATCTTTCCATTTCACCAGTAGGGCATCGCACGCGTGATACCGAGACGTGGGATCATTCCCCAGCTGCGGCAAGTTGCTTTTTCATACACTTTCATTTCGATTAATTTATCATTTGTTTCATCGAATTAGTAAGTACAAGAAATGTCCTCCGTGTTTTCCTTGGTCTCATTGTATTTGGCTTGTTATGATGTGATAAGAAAAATGAGTTTTGCTTTTTTAAATTGAAACTTTTATTTCAAGAACATCAGAAATATATGTACAAGAATATTTGAACTGATAGTGCAATACACAACAATACACGACAGTGCAATATACAGCAAATTTGCAGAGGTCAGCTAGAGAATAAACGAGAATGCAAAACACACTCAGAAACATATACATTCATCTACATATATATACACATATATACACATACATAACCTTTCCAAAGTAACCTTTGCAAAGGTGCACATTTTCACATTTTTGTGCATCTTTAACATAAAAGTCACAACAATGTAACATTTGCAAAGGTTATAAATGGAAAGGTTACAATGTACAGGTTACATGCTTTTTTTGGAATGTAACCTTTACGAAGGTATAAAACACATGTAATCTATGGAGGGCGCAATGCTCCTGGTAAGATCTTTTATTAAAAATGTGCTTGGTGTTTGCTCAGGGTCACACAATACAGAATTCCCGTGAACTGCGATTTGATGTGTGCGAATAATACCCATCAGAAGAAAGGTCTACAGAAAAGACAGACAATGATATTCAGAAATACTCACCGCCTTTAATATCACTGAGGATAGACATAAATACACAATGTACCCTAACCAAAATAACAATGCACACCACCTACAACGACGTTTCCTATTACACAAAGTAGCCTGACTTCCTGAGTCTTCCCGAGTTCCTGAGTTTTAAAGAAAACCTATGTTATATAGGAGATGCATATATGGTCAAGGCAATGTATTTGTAAAATAGTTTTGTTATGTAGTGAACAGGTACTATAGAGCAAATAGCATCTATCACAGTAAGTGCTGCATGTAATGCACTATAAGTCTGAGTTCATATAATATCACTGTTTGCAGTGCGAAAAGAGGAACCAGGATGAATACACAATGTAATAAAGCAAGATTCTCACATGAGATCTAAATTCCCAAAAGTCCACAACAAGTTGCTCCCCTTACAATGTAAATAAAAGTAGACACTCCTATTATGATGCAAAACTATGCACGCAATAAAAAGTCATGCTTTAAAATGAGGTGTTAAGGCAGCTTGACTTCTCTATGAAAGCCGCAGTAAACATACAACTGGTATAAAAAGAGCAATGTAATATTGTGACTATAGACCTTATTACATTTCTGAAGAGGCATTAAAACTGCCACATGTTAAAAACTCAAGAATGGTGCTATAAGCACAGAAAACAAAAAGCATCAAAGCTTGTAGCCAAATACAAAATAATTGGAAGAGGGCCATGATTTTAAACAAATATGCTTATATGTATATCAGGTGCATGCGGCTGCAGTTTCCAGAGTATCAGTTCGGGAAATACAGCCCGAATCGCCTAGAGTATACCCACATATACCTGCACCTTAAATACCATAGTAAAATCTAGCACCTCATATCACCCCAAGCAAACATGACATCAACTTGTAACTACAACAGCATTTCAAGTTTGACAACACTCAACACAACAAATGGAACACATATACTGAAGTTCAGAAAAACACTGGAACCATCCATTGAGAACACACTTCAACTTCTTGGGAAGTAGGCTGTCTTAGCACATTTGTTTCTTGAACTTGACACAAGTTCTTCTTTTTCAAGAGCATGAGAAGATTCTTCAGGCGGTTTGTGAGCAGTCCCCGAGGCACTGTTGTGTCCGGCAGGGCAATCTTTTGCAGCAGCACAAGCATCGGTGAGAATACAGGCGAATTCTCAAGGTTTTTGATGTAGTAGGTAAAGAGGCACAAAATGACGGCCCGCTCTTTGTTTCCATTTGTGATCCATATAACTTCATCAGCACTTCCAGCATAAACACAAGTGTGTTCAGAGGAGATATACGCATGAGGTGCCGTGATTTGCAGGTCATTAAGCAGAGCAATCTGTGGAATGTCACATTAGACGCATCAGCGAACATTCATCAAAACAGCTTGGCGAAAATGCTCTCCAGCGTAAAATAAAGTCATTGAACATGCTATGAGACTTTTATAATAATATATTCACTGAAAATAAATTTTAAATCATGGCAAAGCACTTATTGCCACATCAACTGCTAGTTACATGCAAAATTATGCCAGAAACTTCGTTGATGAGTGCGTGCTTTAAATTGTCTTGCAAATGCTTGCCAATGTCGATGATTGTGCATTCACGTTGCTCTCGGCATGAGAACACTCTTGCCACTGCTTTTAGTCTTCCGTCCAGGAACCAATCTTGCATTTGAACCTAAGTTCGACTTCGATGTAGAGCTGGAAAAAAGTGGGTATGACGCAAAATTTGTGAATAACAATAAATGCAAAATCAAACTTCTGATATCCCTCATGCCGTCAGGGTTGAAAGCAACAGAAATTTTAATTTCAATCACTTCACTAACAGTTGACCTAATGGCAAGTATTTTTTCCATAGTTCATAATTTCACATATCACTGGCCTGCCATTCCTTACAGTAGATAATTAGACAAGGCTGCTTTTCTGTACTCTTCTAACACTGAGAAATGGACATGCACTCACAATGTTTTCCAATAGGAAGTATTGAGGCAAGGGGTCATCATGGACTTTTCAGCGGTCTTCAAATGTGATTTTAAGGACGGCTTGTATTCTTTCTTTGTCAAGCGTCACAGAGCTTAAATTAATCGATCTCAAGGCCTGGAACACACCAAAAGAAAGCAGTTATGAGTTGTATGTGCTGAACAACATGGGATAAAAATTACAGACGCAAGCAAACCTCTTACTCGGCAAAAGCATTACCTTTTCGGATCACTGTAGAAGGGGAGAAACAGGAACAGCAGCTCTTTTCATTTCCCTGTGCTTCCGCACCTTTCGAGCTACTCTTAGGCTTCGAATAAAGAGGCTGTGCAAAGAAATAAATATTTCTTTTTACAGCCAAAACTGCAAGCATGTTTCTGTACTTTGGGTATTTTGGGTGTACCATGGGTATTTTAAACAGCCATGTGTTTTAAACACCTTAAAAAAGCTTACATGCAGCTAGCTCATTGTGGCACTTTGTCCATTGTCATACGGCTAACAGACGAATTGTTTTGATGCAGCACTAAATGAATCATATTACATTTGGGATATATACTATCAAATTTGTGGCATTGTGTGAGAAAATAAAAATTGAAGGTATGAAATACTCCCACACCTCTGAACACTAAGAACACGGTGTTCTCTGAAGTCAAGAACCAACGAAGCAAACTTAACTCGAAAGAATCAAGAACTACTTAGAATAATTGGATTAACAACTGCTCTCATTCAAAGCAGTATCCGCTTGTTTTCCGACCCCAGTCAAAATACTTACATAAACACGAGTCTTTGTATTCAAAAGTTGGCTGTCAGCCTTTTGCTCACCCCACAAAGGAAGTGGGTATTTCGTTGCAAGAGCATCACCAAGGGCTTTGTACATTGAGCGACGTTCACCCTTGTTCCCGGCGGTAATAAGGTTATGCTCACTAGAAAAAAAAAGAATGCAGCTACCATCAGCACTAAGCTGTTTCACCTAACATATGCCATAGGAGGATGAAAACGTCAACAATACCGGCAAGGGTACTAAACAACAAGTGTAACATGGGAAACGACTGATACCAATAATTATGACAGGCTGGGTCTAGAATTTTACTTTTTCAGGATTCAAGGAAGTCTGTGAAATCTAAATTCCAAGCAACCGTACGCTCATGCACTGGAACAAGCTACACCTTGCATTTCTGAAGCTGACTTGTTCTACAAAATAGTCAACTGTGTGACTTAAGCTGCAAATTCTTATAGACTTTGGTGCATTTTTAAAGCTTGGCGATGAGTGAACTGAATGTAACACAATGAAGTATAACAGCATAGCATTAGTTTCAACAAAGAGCGAACGGAAAAAACTTACTCCAGGAACAATGTCGGTTCTACACGCAGCTGCCGTGCCAGTTTTTTCTACAACTTTTCCGAAACAGCGTTTCCTTGCAAGATAGGCAAAACGCTGTCAGAGAATTGTGGTAAATTTGCAAGGACCCAGTCATGAAATTTCTAAAAAGGAAACAAGCATTATTCTCAAAAGATCTCTCGCACCCCAGACATGTTGCATTTTATTCGTACTAAGCAACGTAGGAACAAAGGCGGCCATAACTGCATGCATCACAAAGGTGACTCATGAATGCATTTTTAATGGCATAAAGGACATCATTTTTTGTGTATGTATACAGCGGCAAGGGATACAAAGGAGTTCAGGATTAATCACAACGTTATGTCATGTCTTCAGAAGAACAAATGCATTCAGCCGCTGTGAATAGCACACTTTCGCCGAGACCAGAAGAGTGATGAAAATCTTGCCTGCCCAGGGTACAATTGTTTCTACTTCACCAACCATTGGAAGGCCATTTTGTAGAAATACAACGAC
Source organism: Dermacentor albipictus (assembly GCF_038994185.2). NCBI lineage: Eukaryota > Metazoa > Arthropoda > Arachnida > Ixodida > Ixodidae > Dermacentor > Dermacentor albipictus. The sequence goes on along the minus strand of NC_091830.1, from coordinate 30,398,275 downwards.
ATCAGAAACAGAGATCTTGACACCAGAGACAAAGACAGAATGCATAGACATAGCGGTTCAGCCAAGAACGCCAGGGTCTAGTCCACATGGTAAAAAAGCAGATGTTGAGCACACTGACGCGCCTACTTATGGTGCAGGTCCGCTTTGGGCCGGAATCAGCTTGGGCTGCCCAGGTCCTACCCACAGGTCATTGGACATCCTGACCTGTAAGTAATTGGCTACAGATAATGGAATATTTTTGAAATTTTAAAGCCTTTTGACTTTGGAAGAGCATTTTTACTTTCAAACCGCATGGTCCAATGATTGTGGGAAGGACAAAAGCGCCGTATTTGAGAAACCATATGCACCAGCATGTGCAATTTAGGTTTAAATGAGTTTGATCCATGCAGCGACACGAAAAGGTAATTATGGCGTGCTACCATGGTCTCAATGTCCCCTAGTGCATCTGGGGAAAGAACAGGGGAAATTATTAACTGTGGGATAATGAATAGGAGTGCAAAAAATTCACAATGTGGTTCTTGTGCAGCCTCTTCAGGCATAAGTTCAGCGATAACAAAAAGAAAATGCAGAAGTGCAGTAAACTGGAGCTTGCTGCACATGGAAAGCTGAAGTCTGACTCAAAGCTCTGCAGGTAATCACTTTTCCTCACTTGTCTACAAAAGTTGAACTGAGGCAGGGCAGTGTTAAGTTGGCTTGAACTCATCCATACTGCCTTCCTTACAATAAACTTACTGAACAGTGCCACCTCTAGAGCAACAATTCCTTCGAACAAAATGGGCATTGGGTCCTATAGTAAGTCAGTGAGCACTGAGAAATTGGCGATTTCCGTGAGAACTGATCTTGCTTTAATGCCACATTGTGCTGACAACTAAGTACTATGCTTTTTTTTGAAGTTGCTGCCTGAAGTGCTCGCAGGTCCTCTTTATACTGGGACTCTGTACGTAGCGGGCATTGTATTTCATAGTGACATTTATGAAATTCAGCTGTAGGAACTTCGCAAGTCTGGCACGCCATGCAAACACTTTTGTTGAAGCCTTCGTTCAAGCCTGCCATTTTGTGGCATGCCAATGAGTCTCCAATATAGGCGAGTGAAAAACCAAAAAAGATTCGTTCACCACAGGCAGTTTTCAGCGCGCAGCCACACTGAAATGAATATAAGGTAGAAACGAAGTCTTCAAGGAGCATACGCTTTGCTCCCTGTGATTTGAGAGCACTTGCTTTCCTCACACAAAGCAAGAGTATGTTGGTTACTTTAGATCTTTCTGATGGTGGGATGTTTACAAAAGAAACATAAAACACAGTTAGCTTCCCTTTCCGACCTCTTTTCATGCCGACTGGATTTGCCCATTCTATGTCATCACAGTACAGAAGCATTACGATAGTGTTCGTCTGATGAGAGCTTGTGATTGGGTGCATTTGAAATCGTGTACAGTCAGTAAAATCTCTTGACAATGCATTGTTTGATGTCTTTAATGCACACTGAAAGAGGTAGGTATAACTCGGATGACGTAGCAAGTTTTCTATCAGTCTCTTCAGAGACACAAAATAACCTTTAACACCATCCTTTATCACCATGCTCAGCACGTACATAAATTCCCTGGGAAGCATATAGTGCCTTTCTTTCACGGTTATTTTCAACTGCAGATACATCGATGAGTGTTCCAGCAGTTGCTAAGATATCTGCTACTCCCGCGACAACTACATCTACTCCATCTATTGGACAGCGATAGTGAGACTCAAGCTATCTCACCAGACACGGCAGCTTTGTGAGGATGTTAGTACTTGAAAAAGCCTCTACAACACTACACACATCACTCTTATTATAGCATGGGATAGCGTCTGATGAGACATTGCTCGAGGTTTTGGTCGTAGCAACAAATGTGTGCCTCTCAACTGGAGGCACACCAGATTGCATTTCATGGCTACTGAGAATGCAGCGATCATTCCTTACAGGTGATGTGCATCCGCTGTCAGTGTGCAATTTGTACTGCACCATGTAGAGAAACCGCGCGCCACAGTGCACACCAAAACAACCTTGTTCGTGTGCACCTCCCGAACATGTCGCAGAAATGTATAAAAATATCTGGTAGTGAATCTGCATGCCACACACGTGTGTTTGCAGAGTTTCAACATTGAACCATCAGCACGATTAGCATTGCGGGAGGCCCCTGTTGAAAATTCCATCCATTCCAACTGCCCTTGCTGGAACGCTGCAGCTGCAGCGTGAGAGTTCCGTTGTATTACTTATGTAAATACTGCAGAGTATACAAGATGGGCTGTTCATAAATCATTGCTTCGTACTCATTGACGTCATCGTGAGTTCGAAGAAAATCAGGCAAATTTTCAGATTTTTTAAATAAAAAAGTGACTATTAACGATTTGAAAGCTTAACGTCAGTTAACAACTTACTGCGCCAAACGTTGCACGTTGCTTAGATTCTTCTTTTATACTTACCGAAGCACCCACATGTAATCTAGAAGACCATTTGCAATGGTTTCCATGCTTTGCTCATTTTAAAGCCCAGTACATTAGCCACCATGTTTTCGTGAACACGTTATTGAATGGAATTCTGGATAAACGTCAGTGCCCCCTGAGACACCCACAGACCTACCCAAGTAATATGCCTTGCACACAACCTTTAATAAAAACATTGTAATCACCATCATTATGTTTTGACTCCCATCAACACCACTATAGTCACAGCATTCTTGATCTGCTGTATCTCGAAGTAATATACATAAATATTTTATTGCGTTTTTGTGATAGCGACTATATGGACCCTGCAAGCTCATCTTTAGCTGTCGTTGTCATCGTGAGGTTCTCTATATATTTAAGTGTATGTATGCCATATGCCACGCCATGCTATATGACATTCAGCGTATGCAGGTTATATTGCCGCACCATTCTACGGTTAAAGTTCCGCATACTAGGTCTTGCATTCATGACAAAATAATTCCTCAGAATTGAAACGGGGAGCCTACAAATAAATGGCATGCAACAACATACTGAAAACGCATGCGTTTTATCCTAAATGTTCTTAGACCCACATATTAAAAGTGCGAAACAATAGTACAGTAAAACGAGTTCTTGAGCAAGTTGGTCTCCTATTGCAGGCGTAACAGCAGCGTCAAAAATCACGCACAGAAGAAAGGAACCCTGACATACACGGACAGTCGCTGCACTCACAACTGGTTTTATTCCATGAAAAGAAGTTGAATATAAAAGCTCCGTCGTGTATGCCCGTTCGGAGACATAGAACACGTGCCATCTCGACACCCAACAAAATACTTCTTATCTTCTTGCTGAGAAAATGTCACATTCCGAAATATATAACACAATTCACGTATGACTAATGCAATCAATAACAATAACGCAGCTCAAAAAATACTAGAAACAATAACGCAGCTGAAACCTGAAAATTATGTAATATTATTGGAGTGGCTGTGCACTACCTCTATGATCGGCTCAGGAAAGAAGTTTCAAACATACTCGATACAGAAAAGTGGTGTTAAAATCGTTACCACGTTTACTTCTATTATTACATCTAAATAAAATTCTGCGATGGCAGGTTTGAAACAAACGACCCCTACCACAACAGCTAGTTTTTTACTTAGGCTACGTTTACTTCAATTCATACTGACAGCACAGTCTTACACTTCCTGTAATATTCTGACATGTTGCTGTCGTATTCACTGCTGCCATCCAGACGACGCTCAGAAAACAAGAATACTCCTTATAACGAAGACCTGAGGACGAGATTTAATAACAGCCAGAGGACGTGACGTAGCCGTGATCCGACGCCATGACCGAACTGCAACGCAACGTCAAGAACCACTGACATCGACGTTTTATGCGAAGCACATTACGAGAGCTCAAACCAGCTCCTCAGGCGCGGCGGTGTCGCCTTCAATACCACGTGACACCGTGACGTCACGACAGAGGAGAAACGGGGCTCCAACTCGCGCCGTCGCTAGAGGCGTCGCGGCGGTATATAAGCAGCTGCGCTTGCCTCTGCTAGACACTCACGAGGTGAGATGCCTCCTGGAGACAGAGCTGCTCGTTGGAATGAGAAGCGAAGGTTGCGGCGTGCTACAGAGACTGTTTCTAGGTGGCTTTGCTACGGCGCAGCGACTACGCGCCCCGCATCGGACGCGGTGAGCGTCGAGCAACGCAGCGTTCGGCGCGACAACGAAATGTGCGCCTGAGCAAGCGCCGCACGCCTGAGCCAACGCCGACGACACCGGCTTTTCTGCGACACGAGCTCCTTAACGCTGTCGCGTTAAAATAAAGGCTAGTATGCTTCGCATCCTGGGCTTAACCTTAGCTAAGCCACAGCCATTTTTTATCAAAGGCTACAAGGTTACTGCTCTAGTTGATACAGGAGCCGACTACTCTGTGATCACGGGACCCTTCACTGCCAAGTTGAGGAAGCTAAAGACTCCTTGGCAAAGCCCTCAAATACGGACAGTTAGAGGACACCACATAACGCCGATCGGAATCTGCATGGCCAAAGTAAGAGTTCACGAGTGGACTTAGTGTGTAACCTTTGTTATCCTGAAAAACTTGGCACGGACTTCCAGAGCCAGCACGGCGCAGTAGGGAAATTATTGTTCAAGTCGATAACGGCTTCCACACACCAAGCGACACTGCTGAAGAAGATTTCCGGCCACCATACCATGAGTGTTCTTGAACCCTTATGAAAATGGTTATGTCCTTTATGTTTACTGTATGTTTCCCGCAGTTCACATGAGGAAATGTCCTTTATGTTTCCTCCATGTTGAAATTGGGCCACTGCTTTTATGTTTCCTTCGTGTGTCCTCCCTTTAAGTATCCCTTATGTTACCGTACTTTATGTTTCCTCCATGTTGAAATTTGGCCACTGCTTTTATGTTTCCTTCGTGTGTCCTCCCTTTATGTATCCCTTATGTTACCGTACTTTATGTTTCCTCCATGTTGAAATTTGGCCACTGCTTTTATGTTTCCTTCGTGTGTCCTACCTTTATGCATCCTTTATGTGGCTGCAGTGATGAAATCCTGTATTTTACGTAGGCATGCATAGATGAAGAGTTCCGTGTGCACATTTTATTTTTATAAACATTTCCTGAGTTAAAAAGTTTTGCATTGGTTTTCATTGTAAGGTTACTGTTCCCTACATGATGCAGCGCACGGATTGGAACTGTGCTATGGCACAGAAATTCATGCCAATTTGTTCTAAAATTACAAAGTAATTAGACTTCATAGATTATTTCAGTATAACACTTGGAGTGCCATGTGTACGTTCCTCACTGCAGTGCTGCTGTTCTAGTTATGTCTTTGTTACTAATATAAAATGTAATGTTTGGATAGAAAGATCAGGTTGGATCAGTGCTCACACTTTTAAAAGAAAGTATTGACTATATTTTGCAAAGGTTTGTCTGAAACTACGAACAGTTTATTGGACTATCTGGATGTTACTGCAATTTGCCACGTCTGCTCACAGCAGACCTCTGGAATGTGGTGCTTGGGACCTGAAAAACAAAACAAAAGCCCATCTTTTTCACTCATTCAAAAATATTCATATAAGCAAGAACAGCCTGGCCTGTATGCACACAGCTAAGAAACGTGGAGCAGTCAAAAACAGCTCATAAAAACATCAGGGCAACACAGAAGCTTTTAACTAATTGTTGGTTGAAACAGACTGAGCTGCCAGTCCACTCAGGTACTAAACTGCTCACAAATTCTTTTAAACATTTCTGCAGCAGCTGCTAAGTAGTACATGACATTTAGGAGTAGGCAACTGGCCAACAAATCTTTGTGTGCCTGCTTGTACAGATGTCTCGTAGTTATATCTCAAGTGGTTACACGGTTATATGGTAAAATTCAGGCGGGAATAAAACCAGCAGCAAACATCAGACTACTTGGTAAATTATCACCAAAACTCAAATATCTAGTAAATCAAACGAACAATCGATTACGAAGGGTCTAAAACCTAGGCCGCGATTTTGTAGCGATCCCTTTTCCGATGCTACTCCTTTTGCTCATTGATCTGACCGACATTCGGCTATCGTTATTAACTAGAACAGCCAGCCATGGAAGGTGGGTTATAAGAGTGGCAAACATCGAGCGGAAAGCATCGCAAGAAAATCGCATCCCTTATTAGGCAGTGCTACAAGCCACTGTCTTTAACAATCGCAGGCACTGACATCCTGTTCTTCGGATGAAAATATTAATGAAAACGAGCGTCTGATTAACATGCCTCGATTAAAAAGAAATTTCGCTGTTATGTCGGTCTATATTTGCCCTACAATATAAAAGACAAATACGCGAGCAAGTCGAACACAAACAATGCAGACAAGTTCTCGCGAAGCTGGACTTCAAACTGAACACTATCAATAAAGTAATCTTCACACAAGCTAATATCTGTTCAAGTGTCAAACATCGCAGTCGCGTGCCAACTCGCGATGCCCGTGACACATCGACATGTATTACACACGTAACTTGCGGAAATTCATATCTACGGAAGGATTTCTTGCCTGGAAACTACCGAGAAAACAGTAACTTTCAGCGCTTACGTAAATATTTGCCCATTAAGTCCAAACGATCAGCGGTGAACTAGGGTGGTTGCTTGGGCTAGTTGGTAATTCATGATCAAAAATAACGTACAGCGCAAAGGACAAGGACAGTGATAGACGACATACACAGCGCTGTGTATGTCGTCTATCACTGTCCTTGTCCTTTGCGCTGTACGTTATTTTTGATCAGCGGTGGTAGCACATCACTCCATAAAGCAAGTATAAGCGGTAAGAAATACATTTCACGGAAACTCCCCTCGTGAAACGCTTTGCTAAATGTGCAGAGCAACATGGTCAACATACGCTCAGAACGTGTTCTGTTGTCGTTCCACAAAGCTTACTACATGAACCAGAAGCTGCGAGAATGCGCGCAAGCGTCAGACCTGCTTACCTTCAATGTGGTCAGCAAACGGCTTCCTCTTCTCGCAGGCACCACGCGACGACGCTCTTTCCGGCGCGAACACTGTTGAATTGCCGATGAACACCAGCGCACGAAAGCACAACTGTCAACAAATTCTTTCACGCACCATAATTCGAAGCCACAGTATCAGGTATTCCACGAGCGAACGCGGACAGGCGAGAACAAAGGCAGCTCGGACGGGCGCTGTAGTACACAAGACACTGGCGTATCACACGAAACATAAGGCGAACTAATGGCGTTACACGAGTCCAGAGGTTTCCTGATGGTTAATGCACACGGTACGGATCACAGTTTGTTTAGGCACTTCGAAAATATGATTAAATTACTGTTTAACGAACACTCTCACCACCCACAGCAACACAACGTGGCCCAGCTCACCGTCAACCGTTACACTGCAGCAGCGCCGCACTGCGGTTAACAAGTGAATTTAGCCTCCGAGATCTGCATTTCCATTTAGGGCGTACATGTTGAAAAAGCACGGCCTTCGAGATTTAAAAAAATCGTAGCTGGAAGGAAGGCTGGTATTTAAACACAAATTATTGAGTTTAAAGTGTGTTGCTGCGCTGCCTTGTTTTTTAAAGTATATACAGAGATTTTAGACGAACTATGCACGAAGTTTTGCCGGCGGACACGAGCCAATCAGCGCGCACCATGTGCAGCTTCGTCTGCTTGCCATGGCGCACGGTGTGCGGGCAGCCGCGATAGCTGTGACACCCACCGATCAGAAATTCGGAATCGCCACATATATACACGCTCCTTATGGCGCCCAGTGGCGTGTTTTTGAGAATGTCAGGCCTTATCTTGAATAGGTAGAACCATATTTCCCGTAGCGTAAGGAATAAAGGCAACAAAATGTGGCGATGGCTGGCTTGCAGCGGCAGCGGAACTTAATAATAATAATAATATTTGGGGTTTTACGTGCCAAAACCACTTTCTGATTATGAGGCACGCCGTAGTGGAGGACTCCGGAAATTTTGACCACCTGGGGTTCTTTAACGTGCACCTAAATCTAAGCACACGGGTGTTTTCGCATTTCGCCCCCATCGAAATGCGGCCGCCGTGGCCGGGATTCGATCCCGCGACCTCGTGCTCAGCAGCCCAACACCATAGCCACTGAGCAACCACGGCGGGTGCAGCGGAACTTCGGCCAAAGCGAAGCAGGCGTACTGCTTGCATGCTCGCGTAATCAAATACGGCCATACCCCGCACACAACGTTCATACTCAGCCAACTCACAATTATAAATTATTCAGTTGTACGCCCAAGCAAGCATTTACGGGATCCGCGCTGCCCTTCTTCTACGCGTGCTAATATCGACACAGCAGTTACTCGTACTTGTGGTCAGCGCGAAAGCGACGAGAACAGCTACTTAAATGGTTGTATAATCATATACGCTCACTAGCAAAGCGGCAGATTGGCCGCGGAGGCGTCCGCCTCTATTGCGGTTCATGTAGCGCAAGCCATCGAACACTGCGCGTCGTGCCACCGCGTCTCCAGTCACCGCGCAATTGTTATTTGTCGTGAGGGATTATTCACTGCATGAGGCTTTGATGTACGTATGTAGTGTTGATGGCGCGTGTTGATCAATACGGCCAAGATAGATAGGGAGGGGGAGGCAGGTGCACCCCCCCATTTTTTTTTACTTTGATACGCCAGTAGTTAAAGTTAATACATCATTCAGGTAGACGATCTATCTGTAGCATCTGTAAAAAGATAATCACTACATATAAGCGCACTCTATCTTACCTGGATGTGCACTCGAGGGAGTACACAGCCAGGTAACATAGAGTGCCCACACAGGTAACATAGGGCTCATATATATATATATATATATATATATATATATATATATATATATATATATATATATATATGAGCCAGATATATAAATTAGGTAGATTATTTCCCAAACTGGAGGCGAAGCGGAGCATCTGAAAGACGCCTGCTATGAGAACCGTCTTAAACACTCAATCAACTATATTTGATAGCCTAGCTGGCGCACAACTTTCATGAAATTCTTGCATATCAGGTTAAATACTGCAGATTTCTACACATGGCTTGCTACTGGAGAATAGCAGGTTGAAAAAGTAAGAAATACTTTATATATTAAGAGAATGCATGGCATAAATCATTATATACGTACCATCCTATTTCATGGCATGCTCGATTTTCCGCACAATATAGCCACAATTAGTGCCGGTCGGCATGTCTAGTGCGAGGGGTGCAAGCAGTGCCTTTTCCTTGAATCTGCCAGTGACTAACATATATATACAGTACAGATAGCTCTAACTGTACTATTCGCAAAAGATGCTTACTGCGCACATTCTGTTACCTACATGTGCACTCAAGTGCACATGTAGGTAACATATAAAGAGTACATGCACCATATATAGATTAATGCTCTATGTTACCTACATGTGCATTCAAGTGCACATGTAGGTAACATATAAAGAGTGCAGGCACCATATATAGATTAATGCTCTATGTTACCTACGTGTGCACTGAAGTGCACACCTAGGTAACATCCCGCCGTAAACACAAAGGGCACATACTACAATAATAATAATAAGGGTTGTTTTCTTGGGGCAAAGGAAAGGATAAGTCAAGATTTAGTACTTACAATGACTCTGCAGAGTGTATCAACGGCTGTCACAAAGTACAGATATATCTGCCTGTATTATATGTACAGACAGTTGTTATGTGCACTCTATGTCACCTACATGTGCACTCAAGTGTACACTCAGGTAACACATAGTACACACCCAGTTAACATCCTGCCGTAAACATAAAGGACACATCCTAGAGGCATAATAAAGGTCACTTCCTCGAGGTATACGTTAGGATGAGTAAACGTGTGGTACACACAAAGTTGGCGTCCCGGAGGTGACACAAAGGACAAGGAATCATAAAGGTCACATAGGGCACAAGAAGGAAACATAAAGAAAACATAAAGGTAATGACCATTTTCATAGGGGAAGGTCAAGTCAGCACACCGCCTCGCGCCAGCATCATTATTCTAGTCGGCGCAAAGGCAAACGGAGACGTGGAATCATCGCGGAGAACAACTAACACCTGCTGCTCAACGGAAAACTTGACGTCGTGAGGATAATGGTGCAACTACGACAAAAAAAAAAGCGCAAGTAATGGCAATGAACTTCAGCCAGGAATACAAGCACTTGAACAAGAGCACGAAAATCACAATCATGTAAGAAGTTACTGCTGTGATCATTGCACTTGTCCTCTTCTGCGGGCTTCTGTGAGCGCCTTTGACTCTGTAGTGCTCTCCGTACACGTCTCTCTTCGCCTCTTTCTCTTTCTCTTCTTTCTGTTCCTCTTCTCCCTTCCCCCAGCGTAGGGTAGCCAATCTGACTAGTTAACATAGCTGCCTTCATCTCAGTCAAATTGTTGTAGCCGTATGCTGCGCATGCAGCTCAGAAACGGAGCACGAAATCTCACTCTCTTAAAAAAAACCTTTCTCCTCATACTTTTCTCGCTCTATATTTTTTCATATAGCATATTTCCATACGCGGCAGCAATTGGCCAATAGCTCACATCAGTTAAGATTGATGTTTGGATCAGTGTACGTCTTCCTGCTGTTACTGCTTAAGTTAGTGTGCTTCTTCCTTATGTTACTGCGTATATGTATTCAAGCAGCTTATTAAACAGGCCAAAAAATCGAACATCTGCTCTGGGATTCCCGTTTAGATCAGTACGCTTCTTTCTGCTATTGCTGCTGAATTCAGTGCGCTTTTTCCGTGATGTCACTGCGTATATGTATTAACGCAGCTTATTAAACAGGCTGAAGTGATCGAAAATTTGCTCTTGGATTCACGTTTAATTCAATGCGCTTCTTCCTGCTGTTGCTGGTTAAGTCAGTGCACTTTTTCCCTGATGTTTCTGCGTATGTGTACTAAGGCAGCTTATTAAATAGGCTGAAGTGATCGAAAATCTGCTTTCGAATTCCCGTTTGTATTAGTGCGCTTTTTCCTGGTGCTACTGCGTATATGTATCGCCGCAGCTTATTAAACAGGTCGAAGCGATTAAAAACCTGCTTTCGAATTCCCGTTTACATCAGTTCGCTTCTTCATGCTGTTGCTGCTTAAGCCAGTGCGCTTTTTCCTGCTTCTACCACGTGTATGTATTGACGCAGTTATTAAAGTGGCCTAAGTAATCCAAAATCTGCTTTCGAATTTCTGAGGGACTTACTAACTTCCGGGAGAAGCCGACTAACGTCTGCTGGCTCTCTGCGACGGCCGCGCGCGTAGGAACTAAACTTTGGGCAGACTGGTTATTAGTGCCCTTACCGTCTGCAGTGGCAAAATTTGAATAGTTTCGAACACTCAACTAGCCTCCGTCTGCGCGAAACATTAGGTCAGACCACACACGCTCGCTTGCCAGCGCGCTCTCGCCTGGCCACTCCCATCTATTCGCCTTGGCAGATTTTGCTTCGTGTAGGGCTTTCGAAAGCGCTTCAAAAAGCGCAAGTTGGATGCGGCTACTGTCCTTCGGTGGAGGTTGTGCAGGACAAAGCCGGTCCACACCACTTAGCACGGCCAGAAGGGAGCGCGTGAGTGGGAGCGCGCGCTCAAGCCCTCTCGTGCATGCGCAATGCAAACGCGGCGCATACGCACTACAATTGCATGTAGCTAGTCTGCTCTTACGCGTAAATGCCGCCGTCTGCGTGGTGTGCCGCAATGAGCCCATTCGCTGATGCACTGCAGTTCGCTCAGGACAGCCAGTTTGACTGTTTTAGAGACACGCTTGCAGAATGTAAGTATATCTAAACCTTATGAATGTTTTGTACCGGCGGTAGAAAACAAATGTCTACGGAGAACAGTTTCTATGAAGGCTGTCTTGAAAGATCTAGTGATGGTGGAATACATGTCATCAGTAGGACCACACGTAGAGCCAAGTTGGTGGATTGGAAACATGTATAAAGAATGTATAAAATGAAGTGTGAGGCATATCAGTAGGACACATACTACACGTTTTGGTCAGTGTATGGTCAGAGTGGTACCTATAAGGGGGGTCAAGGCTGTTTGTTGTGCTACTGCGCAACAAAAATGACAAAGCCATTTTGGGACAGTAAGAAGCCCAGGGCGATCAATTATATGCTTTTTTGTCTAGCTTTCGTTTATTTGCTTAGCGACTCTGGAGCAACTGAGCAAAAACTATTACGGCTGCGCAAATGTTCTAAACTTAGAATACGGATTGAATAGTCTCTGCTACGCGATTCATACACGATTCGGGCATGCGTTATTCGAACTTGTCGAGTAATCGTTTCTTTGCAATATTAAGCCTCGAATGAGAGAGAACAATGGCAATGAACACCGTTCTTAAGGATTCCACTATGAAATAGCTATTGTTGCTGCACATTTACTACATGTTCAGGAACGAAAGTATGTGGAAGATTACTTCAGGTTTACAACTTCGAATCGTTCAATAAGAATGCCTCATTTCTAGGCAAACTATACAGGAATTTGTGGTTTCGATGCATCATTTGGCGAGTCCTAGCATCCTTGCATTCCTTCACAGCCAGTAGCATCGTAGTATTTGTATTTATTTATTTATTTATTTATTTATTTATTTATTTATTTAACAATACTGTCAACCCTCTTGCGAGGGTCTTTACAGAGAGGGTTATGAAAAAATATAAAAGAATGAAACATGTGGAATAATCACAAACACAGAATACATCGGAATCAAGCGGCGCACTCGCACAGATAGTCATCCAGAGTTTGTTTGAATTGAGACAGATCAGTATGTTCCACTACACACATCGGTAACTTGTTCCGCATTTCAAGCCCGTTGGGGAAGAAGGAATACCTGAACGTATCAGTGTGAGCGGTATAAGCTTGGATATATCGATTATGGTTAGTTCTGGAGCTCCGTTTGCCAGATGCCAGTATGTATGTTTCCTTCCTAATACTTATTTGGCCTTGGAGTACTTGGAATAATAATTTCAATTGCTTTTTTCGTCTGCACGTTTCTAGCAGGTCCAGCTTAGAAAAACAGGGCATTTCTGGCAAATTGTATATACAACATGGTAAGCGCATCTTGTGAAATGTTGCTCCCGTAATTTATCCTTGTGGCGCTGCGAATAACTCAATGCCGTTTTTACTCAATTACAACCTCATTAGTGGTTCTGACGTCCATTTTCCAGTGGTATTACATAATCCAGTAAAATCCCATACATAAGCCTCATTTTATCAACAAACGGGCTACGCGCAAGTATTGTATTTCCCGTTGCTTAGAAAAAAAAATATTCGGTATTCGGTTCTATTTGCGGAGGTCATTTACGTCGAATATTCTATTCAATTAAAAATTTTATTTAGTCCAACACGCCTGAAGAATATACTGTATACGCACACTGACAGCACTAATTCAATATTGAATTTAATGTGTTTTGAAGTAACAGCTCCGGTAACAGCTGTGTGATTTTATACTTTCCATACCACCGTACATAAAATACGCGTCTTGAAACCAGCTTGAAGCCGAGTTTTCTAATAACTGGTAATGCACGAAATAAACCGGCTAGAGTGATAAGCTCATTGCAAAACCCGCATATTGACTCTGTGTTTTTCAGGGCAGCCGAGCATGAATTCTAACATATAGCGAGGAAGACGTCGTCAATGTATGAAAGGAAGCGGACGGACAGAGAAAACTAGCTTACAGCTTTCTTTATTTCCCGGAAGACTTTCTTTCCAATACCGTAGACCGCTGTGGGCTGCTCAGCTTGCAGTTTTCTACTTCTACTTCAAGAGACAGGCTACAAACGAAGAACTGCCATCGCCGCGGCATATGTAGGCTGATAGCATCTTCACTTTGGCATGTTGAATCCCTAAAGTTTTTTGCATGATCTCAAAGAATGACGCACAAACACCAAATAATATTGATACCGTACGTGTGCCATACTTCTCTGCAAACATCATGACGCGGATACTGCCGTCGACGTCTTGGAAAGGGCTCAAGAATTGACGCGTCTAATACTTCAGCATCATGTGTTCGGGGTTGACAAACGAGTTTGTGTGTGCCAGAAAGGAGTTCATGTGCTTGCTTATCGGCATCAGCAGCGACAACACTGGGTGTTCGCAGGAGTACTTTACGGTTATAGCATTAACCTCGACCCTAATCGGAAAAAAACACAGCTTTAATATTAACATCCTGAGTGCTATTCCTGCGCGTCATCGTCGTGCTTCTGTACGTACTCATCAGCCTTTTTTCCGACTGCTTATTTTGGCTTATCTCGCGCGGCTGCTCTGGAATCAAAACATCTCTTCAGGTGACGTGCGTTATGATTCGCATGTCTCGTGGATTTCCATGTCGGGGACAATGAAGCATAATATTTAAAGCATCCAAGCGCGTGTCATACACATACTGGAGTAGATCAATCGAACTAAAAGGTTCGCAGTAACACCGAGAGAACCCCTGCAGTAGAGCCGTCTTTATGGCACATTGCTGCTGAAAGCAAGGTTGAGGGTTCAATTCTCAGCCACACCGGGTGCATTATATCAGAGGCTGAATGCAAAGACAGCCGCCTACTTAAGTATAAGTGCACGTTAAGGAACAGCAGCTGGTTCAAATTATTTCAAAGCCCCCTACCCTGACATCCCTATCACGGTCTGCCACCTGCTTCGAGAAGTCAACCGCATAGTAGAATTGAAAATCGGGACTTCATCTGTAAAGCCGTTACGATGGTACAGGAGCCTTGTTAAAAACGTCATGCAAACAAGGTGCTTTTCCAGGAACGCTGGATGCAGCCTCAGACTTCCATCGTTGGGCTAATGTAAGCACAGCATCGTTTATAAGATGGGCCGTACGTAAGTCATCGGTTCATACTATATAGGCCGGTCCTGAGCGCATTTTCACGCACGATTTTTGTCAGAGGACACGTGCACAGCCAAACGTGCACACCCACTACAGGCGAACACCTGCAACGTTCATTTCGCATGATCAGAAGCAGTTCTCTTCAAGGAATTTGTGGTGACCGACTATTCCAGTAGGGATAGCGTCAGCTTGAAGGTTTTCGATAACGTGCATTTTACACGTTTAGTGCCCCCCTAAGTGACAGAATAACCTGGTACGTTGTTTTTTATGCAGGCAATCCACGTTGTGATTCTGGTCATTTGATAATCTAACAATGGGCCTCGGACAAAAAACATACATACAACCATGGCGGACGCAAGAAGCCCTCGTTTATCCTCAAAAGCAGATGCGACAGCTCCAGCAGCTTCTGTACGTCCGACAAATACTTATCCGGAACCAGCAGCGGCAGCTCGTGTCCGGCGAATGCAGCCAGTATGTCTGCCATGTCACCGTCCAGCTTCCACTATTTTGGTCCGACTCACGTAAGTCTAGATCGAGTTCTCCCTCGCACGCACCACCGAGGATCGGACGCGCTACAGCTACGTCGTGGCAGATCTCTATCCTCCCGCTACGCTTCAGAGATACGGTTCCTCGTGTTTCCAGCTTCGCCTGTCGCCTAGCTCCAGATCGCCGGCGCATCGTCCAAGCTTAGTTTGAGTGTTTGCTACAAGAACGAATTGCCCACCGGCCTGAGGGACTACGACAGTGGCCGCCTCCCCTGGTAACAAAGAGGGCCGGCTGGTCAACCTGCGGGTATTATCACGCCTTCAGTGCCCGCACCATTTCAGACAGGTACCTCCTCCGTCAAATACAATATTTTGCCCATTGCATACACGGCTGCCATGTCTTTTCTGTGTTTGGTCTGGCCAGGGCTTACGCGAATATTTCTATCAACCCCGACGACGTCTAAAAAAATTCTATAATTACGCCCACCATTCTTTTTCGAGTTTGTGTTTATTAGCTTCAACCTTAGGAACGCAGTACAGAGCTTCCAATGCTTGATCGATGGATTCTTCCACGGCTTCGACTTCTGTTTCGTCTTTCTCGACGACATACTGGAAGACTTAGGCCAACGTCAGCAACTTCGCCTACATTTCCAGCGCTTCGCCAGCCACGCATTACTCATGAACATACAGAATACCACGCTTGGCGCAAATGTCAGCAGAAGAAACTCCACCATTTCATGACCGCGCCTTGGCCATAACCTCAGCCCTCCACAGCCAAAGTCCTCCGGCATTTTCTCGGCCCATGGAACTACTACAGGCGCTTTTTGCCTAAAGAAACTGACTACCAGGTTCCCCTTCACGAGACCGTGGCTGGTCCATTGAGTTGCCGATCTATCGCCTAGACACCATTTTTAACGTGAGTTTTGAACCACTGCAAGGCTCCTCTCTGCGACGCCAGTCACTCTGGACTTATCATGCATGCTTTCAGCATTAGCGTAAGGTTCTACCTCATGGAGCGCTTGGACCACACTTGGAGACCCTTAGCGTTTTTTCTCCAAGAAGGTCGCCAAACAGAAGGCAGACATATCCACCGTCAGCTCCAAGGACACAACTATGGCACCTGCGCAGACGAACTGACCAGCTCACAATAGATAGCTTTTCGCAGTTTACGAGGCAGTTCAGCATTTTTGCGACAACCTAGAAGCACAGCGCTGCATAATGTATGCCGACCACAAACCTCTCGCCTGCGCCTTCTCCCGGCACCACGAGGAACTTCCGCCAGTCCAACAGAGCAAATTACCGTTCATCACCCTGCTAACGACTGACACTTAGCATGTGACTCTCCGGTGTCTGCCATCGACACTTCGCGCGTGACTTACGATGTTGCCGAACTCCATCAACCACACAAGGGTGGTTCTTCGCCCCAGCTCTAACAAATTCTCCTCGCTGGTTCACGAACCAATGCCTACTGCTACATACACAACGGAAAACCCATAATTGCCCTAATCGCACCCTTGTGTCATCTTTAACTAGGTGCACGACCTCAACCATCTGGATATCCGCGCCTCACAGCACGCTTAGTGGCTTATCTTCCATACAGCGTGACTGCACCACCTGCATTCAATGACAACGTCCCAGAAAAACCGGACATGTCCTTTCGCCACTCGAATCATTCTCCCAACATTCAGAATGCTTCCAACGCGTCCATCTAGACGTCATTTAGCCCTTTCCACCGGCCGAAACTTAACTCTAGTCTCGACACGCATGGCAGCTGCACGACCGCCATTATACACCATGTTGGCTCTACAAATGGCTGTCGAGAGGGCTCGTGTTTTAAGGTTTCTATAGCGAAACGAAAGTTTTTGAAAACGCAATTTTGCGCCTTCACCAATGTTGAAAATGTGACGCACAGCTGCAGACTATTTGAAATAAAACGTTTTTTTTTTCCCCTTCGCAGCAGTGTAGTGATTAAAAATGAAAGGTAGCGTGCACAAGCCTGCGCAATGCAACTGCGATTTCGCGAATATGTAGCTGCGGTCCAAAATAGCAGCAATGTCAGCTTGTCGAACGGCTGAAGGAATATCACGTGAGCAGCGTCACAAGGGCCGATTCATTAATATCGATTCGCCTATGCATGACGTTACGCTACGCCATCTATGCGGAGTGTTCCGCCATAATTTGTGGTGCGACGAGCCCCGCGACGAGCCCCGGCTGTCATACCGGGATTTCTGGTTGGCTTTCGAGAGCGATGTCAGGCGATCTGCCTGACATTGTCGGCACGAGCGATGGCATTGCATGCGTACTCGCTGGGCGGTGCTCTAGAAGCAGCACTAATGGTGTAGTGTGGTAGTGGTTCATGACCGAAAAGCATGTAGAAGGGCGAATATCTTGCAGTGTCATCGCAGGATGAATTGTGAAAAAGCGACACGTAGGGTAGCACAATGTGCCAGTCACTTTGTGTTCTGAAACATATATAGAGAGAGCATATTTGTGGGGGTGAGATTAATGCGCTTTGTGATACCGCTTCTCTTAGCGTGACAGGAAGTGGTCAACTAGGGCTGCATTCAGAAGGAGCGCAAGATGTTATTCATGACTCTGGACATACAAGTGCGGCCGCGGTCCTTGAGCTGCTGGCGCCAGGCCCCATGGTGTAAAATGACATTGTACAGGAGAAAATCGGCAATATCAGTATAGAGCTTGTGGGAAGCGCTCAAGTTCTCGCGCATCTGGGAGCGTAATCCGTAGCGTTAGCGGCCCACTTGCTGCCGGACGCTGATTAGGAAAAAGACCCAGAAGGTCAAAGCCAACCCGAAAGAAAAGCTGGGCCTGTATTCCCATCGGCTGAACGGGTCCAGAAGGTAGCGCGGCCGTTCCTATAGACTGCATGCACTGTTCACGTCCATAAATAAGTGCGCTCGGAAGCATGTAGCAGCATGCCAGGACTATTGTAACTCCGGAGCTATCAAAGGAGCGGCAGGGTTACACGAACCTAATGGAATTGTTATCGCCGTCGTCGCCCACTCAGTCTTCCGCGCCTCATCTTCAACACGGGTGCGCCGCTCGTAGCTTCGTAGCACGCTGCACGGAACTTCTATGTGTGCCTCTTTTGCGTGACGTAGCTCAGGGGGGAAGGAGCAACCAGAAGGCTATAAATTCTTTAGTGTGTGTTGGCCCCGCACGCCACAGGAGTGGCCACGCATCTGGGCGGCGTTCCTTCCTGGCGCACGCGAGATTGAACCACGTTCGTTGGATCGGCGACGACGACGGCGGAAATGCGCCTGGAGTGTCCGTATAATTAATATCGCAATAAAAATACAGAAAGCAGGAATTGTAAGCACTGGTAAGGTATTGAACACAGCACCTCTCTCCTCTTAAGAGAGTGCTCGAGCTACACATCGGAAGAGTGCAACTTTCGTAACAAGACTCCTGTAAATGCGCGCCGCTCCTGGCGTGAAACGAGGGCGAACGAAGGCAAGCAAAGAAACAACCGGCTTTCGCCAGAATTCTGAGTTGCACTGTATTGAAATTTCATCGATGACGGAGACATTCGAGCACAATTACAGCCCTGTCATCAGTCTCTTTCAAAAGAGAAATGCCGATTCTCGGAACACAAATTTCAAGACATATACTACAGAATAGTTTACAATGCGCAACCGAGGAAGCAACTCGGCTCGAGCTGTGTATCCTCACTGTTCTGGGTCAGCCTATGTACAGTTTTTGCTACTACTGAAGTTTGCTGTTCCAAATCAATATCTAACCACTGCCAAGCTTACAATAATTACCCGTTGAGGTTGCTAGCATCGTTTCTCAGTATACTAGGAATCAAGCTATTATCACACAAGGCTTGTTGAAGGCTCAAGAACTCTGATGGCAATAACTAAGCATTTGCTTCGCATTCCTATTTATCTGAATGATCAGTAACTAATGCTCTGCATATACTGCCTTCGGTCGGCATGCAAGAACATCTTAATGTCTAGCCATGATATAAGCGGCGATCATGACTGCCGGAGTGATTGGAACTTTCGGAACTGGTCCCTCTTGTTCGACGCATGATTTCCGTTTTCCATCAACACATCTCTGGTACGGAAGTGCCTTGTGTGACGGAAACATTTGTATTTGAAACCTTGGCAGGTACAAAGGTTTCCTTGGCACCTGCTCAAAAGACACCTATTGTATTAAAACCTATCCACAAAGGAATATCCGATGGTGCATTTGCACTGTCCTTCTCCCGGAGAATTGATCCTCCAGGAAAATATTCCGCATACACCACAATTAAAGATACGAATGCACGTATGCAGCAATGCGTCTGCCGTCTGAGAAAGTTCGGGGGCTTTTCTCATGGCTAAAGAGCTAGTTTCCTTACCACATCAAATTAAATTTTTCCAAGTACACAATCATATTGATGGTGAACACCAAAAGAGAAAAGGACAATGTTGCTGATTACAGTAAAGTATGCGTTCGTAATATACGTCAAGCGTTCGGTGAGCCGTAATAACCGGGGCCCTGCTGCTTGTGCTTGGACTGTTCGCCCGTGAACAAGACCACGGTCGTTTCGAAACGCCTCAACATTTTAGTGGTTATAAGCGCACTCGAACTGTTTCGAGTGCCCGGGGATGAATAGGCGCAGCGGGGCGGAATAAAATGTCCCTCGTCGTGCGACGCTTCGTTCACAAACTGTCCCTCAGAGTGTCTGCACCCGCGCGCCGCCTGGTAGCGGCGGGGTGCCGGCGAGACGTCGGAACTGAGTCGGTCATGCCTGTCTTCCCGGCCAAGCGGCGAGGGCCAGGCAGAGTGCCGGGGACTCGGGCGACCAGACCTGCCGTAAAGCGGGACCGACCCGTCGGAAGCCTGACTGTCGGCGGCTTCGTAGATCCCGCGGACGTCACGTGGTACGTCGTCGCGGATCCGAGCGCGGTGCGAGGCTCTGCGGTAGTCCTCCGTTGACGAATACCACGCTGGTGCTTTGTAACGGGGAGCGTTCTCGGATTCGCCCTGGGCGCTTTGATCGTTTGGCCTTCCGCACAGGTTCGCCGGTGTTTTATCCGGTGGCGACGTGGCAGGGGCTAGGGCTCCTGTTTTTCTGTTTTTGCGCTGCGCCGATCGGTTCTGGGAGCGCCAAGATGGGAACTCGTCAGATGGTCTACGAGCAGCGAGTGGTGACTTCTGCAGCACGCCATGGCTACCGCCCACAGCGTTCGGCTTCATGAGACCTGCAACGTATTATAACACACACAGAAAAGAAGTTATGCAGATCCAACGAACCCACTCGAACTAATGTTTCGAAACGAACCCCTCGTAAAGCAGGTACTTAAACGCTCCAGAACTGTTAATCCTCTGCAACACATATTGCAGCATTGCGGATGAAAGCTTTGCCTGGCCAGAAAATCCCCAAAACGTGGCTGCTCCCACAACGCGACCGTTGTGAATGCGGACTACGTGGTCTCAGGGTTAGCCCTCTTAGATTACACGATCTCCAGGATCGCCTAGCTTACAATTTCACCATTTTCAGGATCGGCCCCTTTTCCTCGGTGAGATGCAGACCGAGCAGATGCACCGAGCCCTGGGGCATGAGGCTTGCATACACAGCATCGCTTCATCGTAGAAATTATGTGCCTGAACGCGAATATGTGTTGATGTGAGGATATTTAGATACCGTTTGTTGTTTTAATGCCTTTCAATGTGGTTTCAAAGCAAGCCATTGGAAGAACTGTAAGTACATCGCGCAGGCAGGTGGCTAGACAGGGTGTCCCACCTAACATATGCAAAATTTTTTTTAAATACGGGATTGACTAACTAGGGAGAGGGAAAGGTCCACGGAAGCCGAAGTGGTGTAATTCTTCAGCGGTGTATTGAGTTTAAAGCTTTGAAGGTGTTCAGGCGTTCTGGCGGCAGTCAGTTGGAATTGTTTACGTGATCACTAAATTCTTCTAAAGCATTCCGTGGCATTGGCTTTTGATGCATTCAAACTGGTTTTCAGACGGCACACTGTTAGCTTCCCCAAAGCTCGTCATTGCCGAATATAAATATATTTAAAACAAGGCGGCGGAATTTCTCCAGCGGACCCCAACGTATATTCTCTTTCCTTCAGAACGGGCACTGAGCACTTAGGCAAAAACAAAAAAAAACAAATCCGGAACGCCCTCAGGAAATACTTTGCGGAGCAGGTACGCTATCCAGTGTTCAAGTGAAGAACATGTTAAACTTATCATTCTATCGTGATTGACGCCACGTCAAAATTACCTGCGATAACACCATACGTTTCAGTGATAACCCTGAAAACCAGCATGCAAGTTGGTGTCGACCTTTCGTTGCTGATGGAACATACACAAGAGAACGACACAGCAAACGACGTGCACATCGCACTGCCATTTCCTACCACACGTGCAATTTCACGCAACGCCCGCTTGCTTTTTAGGCCTCGTAAACGCGCATTTGTGGCAAGAACTCACCGAAGTGCCTCGGCTGCGGCGTGTTCTCGAGTCTGTCGAGCCTCCTCGAGTTCCGCACAGTCCTGGCTAGGATCTCTGTGAACATGGTCTCTTGATCACACGGCGCTGGATCCTTGGCCTTCGAGGGGGCCACGACATGCTTCTCGAGAAATGCAGATGACGCTGCTGCGTTTTTATTTATTTATTTATTTATTTATTTATTTATTTATTTATTTATTTATTTATTTATTTATTTAATTGTGGGACCCAAATGCTTTACCGAATGAAGTGGTTGCAGAAACAGGCGCACCAAGTGTATCGCCCTATTTTCGTACAACAGGGGACACCATAAGGAAGTTATCTTTTGACAGCTTCTTCCTTCCTTCATATAAGAAAGTGTCTCGCCTAGCCCCTTTACATAAAACACGTCATAACGAACGTCCCAAACTCCAATTCCTCTCTTATATACCGCAGTCATCCCTCACTTTCGAGCTAAGTTGCTAATGACTCATTCAGTCCAATAGCATCGAAGAAACGGAGTCGCTTGCAACTCTTGATCGGCACAACTAATAATTTATTGTGCTGCCATTAGCCGTTAACAATCCTTATGAGTTTCTACAGCGCAACTTTTTCTGTATTCCTTCAAGCTACACATCCCTTTTTTTTCCTAAACCGCTAGCTGATCTCCGCTCAGATTTGGCAGCATTGTGCATGATGTCGAGTATAATGCAAAGCTTTCGGACACCGCTTGCCAGTCTTGTGCACAATAAGTCAGAAGTGGGTATAGTGCCTAGAATATACCAGGCACTATAAAGCCGGTGTCGTCCGAGGCGGCGCCATTTAAACGTTTTCGACGCCGCTGCAACGAAACGGTGGCCCTTTCTATCACTGCATTGTCGCAGCTACGGCGAAAGCACTGGGTTCACCGTAGCCGTGACAGATGGCGTAACAGTTCCGTTGCAGTGGAACGGACTTGTCTTGAGTGGGATTTAAAATGTCGGCGTTTTAAGACGTTCAATATGTGAAAGTTATGAAACGGAGCTGGACTTCACACCTTCTTGCATAAAGAGAAAGATGGCGAGTAGCGTCGAATATCAAGAAGCATCGGCAAGAAGCTTCAATGTAGGCAAGAATCTTGCCTACATTGTGTAGGTTACCTCAGGTTTTCTGAACTATATTTCCTTTTAAGTCTTCCACAGTAGCTCAGCAGGACTTTGTTGGGTACCTAGTGTTTGGAGCAGGCGTTTAAAAAAAATCATTTCCTCTAGCGCACGCCTATTGTGGGATAAAACGCACTTTATTAACAATAATTTCACTTCATAAGCAGCGCATGAAAAGATAAGATAAAACAGCAAAGAACGTCAGGCTACATGGTGAAGCTTTTTCAGTGGGTTTGTTTGTTTCTAATGTCAATTATTTTAAGTGTCTGTGCTTATAAATGTTTTGAAGCAAGTGCTCATTTAGCATATGGCATCTAGCGCTACAATATGGTGGCCAGAGTTGCATCGAAATTTAATTTCCGTATGTACGTATATGCAGTCTTGCCCTGCTCCATCTTTAAACAACTCTCAAACTTTTGCGAGAACACCATTCGTCAACCTCGATGCAAAATTCGTAAAGTCGTAGTACGAGCGCTAATCGTAAGCTTTCCGAAAAACATTCCGAGGCTTCGTAAGGATGGCTCTACAACGTCGCGTTGCTCTCATCTGTCTGTAAACAATCGTTCCCAAAGAACAATTTCTACAAGAAAAAAATATGTCAACTGGAAAAAAAATATAGCCAATGGAGGTGCTGGGTATCGATCCCAGTACCTCTCGCATGCTAAGCGAGCGCTCTACCATCTGAGCTACACCCCCGACGAAGAACAGCTGGAACGCAACGCCGTTTTACCCATGGGACATTCTACGCGAATCTGGGTCGTACGACGACGACTGAATAGGCCGGCGGCAACCGGTCTTTTCCCGACAACCTTGCCACACATTCTAATAAGCCTTCACTTGTGTGTCTACAGCGTAGTGGCAGTGGAGGGTGGCTCTCGTATCGATTAAATCGACGCGGTCGCCTGACTTCGCGTTACTAACTGCGGGATTCGCCCGGTAATTCTGTCGACATTGTCTCTGGACCGTCTGTGCCACATAGTTTCCCACAATGAGTGATATGGACGGTGACAGCCTATAAAAATGCTGTTGCAAATGAGCGGCTCTCCAACACAAAGAGAATGTTCGTGCAGCAGTGAACAAAACGATATACCGACACGCGATCCGACAGGGCATCCGCACGGATCCCGAAACGCAATTTCTTTCGTAGTAAAAGCGCACGAACGAGACTCGTGTATTGAAATTGAAGCACGCCTTAAGCGGGAGCATTAGATCGAGGCCTCCAATCTAAGTGCGTGCGAAAGGACGTTCTGCTTTCTGCGCTCCCTAAATAAATACTCTGCTTCCTACGGTCTCTACAATCTAACTTTTCTTCTTAACTGAAAGACATTCCATTCAAATCGGTCGAGGGGTTGATTCATAAGAGCGTTCATGCGCTTTACATGTAATTGAGTAGGCGGCATTGGCGTTGGCCGCCTATTCTTTCTATATTTCTATATTCATCATGCAGTGCTATCTCTGAGTTCTCCTTAGGAGTGTTCCATGCTGTACATCTACTTTATTTGGGAATTCGAAGTTGGCTTGTCATCCGATCCTTACCTGACTTCTTATACAGCATGTGTTTAAATTTTTGTATGGGTGATGAGTACGCGCACCGGTCTAGTGATCCGATTCTTCCCTCTTCCTTTTTCCGGTGTCAAGCAACGGAATGTAGACGAATCAACATCTAGTTTACTTCTATGCAGTACTTACCAAAATACTTTCACTTTCGGGGAGGATTCCTTGAAAAAGGACGTTCCGTTTGCTTCTAACTCACTGCTGTTCAGTGGCGCCCCCCGATCCTGCTATGCTTCCTTATATCACTTGCATGGTTATATGACTTGCGTGGTTAAGTACTTTCACTATGCAAGTTCCAACGAATAAATGGCTGTGAAAACTACGACTACGCATGTCGCTTCAAACAGACAATGTCGGGCAAATCTGACCAGGCTAACTATTTTTATATTCAGAACAATTACTTTTACTTATAATGCTTTGAAAATCTTAACTGGCACAAATCGTGCGTCAAACAAGCCTAATTGCTTGCCATACAATTAATAACTTGGTGAAAAGTGAGATACGAATCCACAAGACCATTCAAGGTCCGAGCGACAATATTTAGGCAACCCCTTATACTCCCTGTCATCGCCCTACTGTCTGAACAGACTCGGGTGCGACGCACGCAAACAATCTAGCGCTGGATATCCCTTTAATGAAACGCTAAAGCTCTACTGCACAGTAGTGTACCAGTTACATAAACAGGGATAAAGTGCCTCAGAAAGGCTCGCCTATGTTTCGATAGGTGGGCCCATCATGGTCAGAGGTGGGCTTGTCATCCTCGGCAGGTTAGTTTTAATGGGCTAATATAGGGTAACGTCACGGGCGATCGTTGTCGGCAGTGGTTGGCTGTCAAGGAAAGGCCCGAAAAAAAAATGAGCGCTGCCATCTGTCGTTTCCAGACCTTGTTGCGGAGAGGACGAGTTTGGAAGACGAGGTGAAGAGATCGGGGGAGAGCGGGGGTGGCAGGAAAAAAAGAAAGAAAAAGGCCAGAGACAGCATCCGGGTGAGGTTGTTGGGAGGAGGCGAGAGGGCGCGAGGAGACGGGAAGTAAATCTTCAGAGCGTAGTTCCCACACTGCTCCAGAAAGATAGTTCTTCTGAACAGCGTACGGTGTTTTCGGTCTATCACTGACAGCGATCCCCCAATGACCTAGAAGTACGAAACTCCGGCTTTCTTTTATTTATTGATTCCACACCGTCACGGCACTTGTCTGAATACCCTATGACCATAGTTTGGACTCCATAGTTTGGACTCTGTCACCGCCACTTGCATGAAGACATTAAGATCATGGTTTCCACTTCTGACCGCGTCGGCCCCATTTTCATTGTGGTTAAATACAAGAACACTCGTGTACAATCTTCAGGGTGGCATGGAAAAAGTCCTAAGAAATAAACAGTGCATCATACTACGGCGTCTTTCACCGCCAATCGTCATTTTCTGGCAAACAAAACTCGGACATTTAACAATTTCCTATAGTCCGAAGTACGGCCAAAGCGTTACAATCTTATTTTAAAAAAACGGTTTCGAAAAAAAAGGAAAAAATATACGTGGAGGTGCTGGGTATCGATCCCAGTACCTCTCGCATGCTAAGCGAGCGCTCTACCATCTGAGCTACACCCCCGACGGGCGTAACTGACAACAAGGCTCCTTCGAATGTGCGCCGCTTCTGGCGTGAAACTAGGGCGAATGGAGGCAAGCGAAGAGGCAACAGACCGGGTGTCGCGGTGATCGGGCGTTGCGCAATAAGGAACGCCTGCTGTTGGAGTAACACTTGTGGCTGACTGCGATCCCCATTTTACATTGTGTGTGCACCGAGTGCTTGCTTGAGAAACTTACAGAGCTTACAGAACTTGTTACGCAATAATAAAAAGCAAATAAAAGCAACTGAAAAAGAATGTCACGAGTGTAAAGACAGCACCACAAAAAGATCTGCGAAGACAGGCATAAACAATTATAGCAGAGTTCCGGGCAAGCTGGTAATCTATTCCTGAAGTATTATTCCGCAAGAGTGTTCTTCTTCTCTTAGGTCCGTGTCTTTTTCGATGCGCAATAATACTTCAGTAATAATCCACGATGCCACGACAACAACAATTAGCTACGTAAAAACTCTCCCCCATAAGAAAAGAAGACAGACCATACCTTATGTACTAAGTGATGCAGTGAAGTATTAACAATTATGCATGTGGTAATAGTGAGAGCTGAGTGAATGCATGCTTTCAAGTTTTGCAAGAGATGCGTGCTCATTACAAATGGACATTTGCACGGAAGTACCTGGAGACTTTGGCTCGCAGGGCTCCGTTTGGACCCCGCGGTGCACAGAGTCTACGTGGAAGTGGCCCTGCGAATGAAGGGTGTAAAAATAATGCGCGGGGCATTCGCGAATAACACGCGGAGGCACAGGCTTGTCGTAAAGTGCTTCATTCTTCCAAAATACGTTGCTGTGGCCCCCTACTCGGGACGAATTCCTAAACACACTTCCCGCGGCTTTTAAAGCGGAGCAACAACGTTAAAGAGGCGTAGGAAGAATTACAAAATGTCAATGGTGACGCTTGCTCGGCGAATTAGTTATTAGATCATGTCGTTCTGAACTCTTGCAAATATTAGAATGCCTTTAGCATGGAGTTGCGACCATTACGACACCATAAGTACCTGTGTGGCTGAAAGTACAGCCTGTCTAGGCCTTTCGTCCTCACCAGACACCACTCTTGAATGGGATCCGTGGTAAAAAAAAGCAATACAAAAAATATTATCTTTAACATAACCTCCGAATGGTGTCATAGTAATGTCGTTATTCATGTTGAGACCCCTCGAAGCAATAAACATCATTAAGAAATATAGGCAGGAGGTTTATTTAGAGAATCCTGGAGTGTAGCGCTTCGGGGAATGCCTTGTATGATACTCCAAATGGCGGTTATTATGAATGAAATTATACAGTGCAAGTTAGAGACACACATAATACACGGACTATACCAAAACAATTGACACACAAATTAAAGTATCGCATCATGTTCTGCGTCTCTCAGCAAGGTTAAAAGTGCTGTGTATAAGTGCCTTAGTGATTTGGGCATTTTGCTACTCAGCGCCAGACGTGGGGTTCAATTAGCATGCTTGGTCGTTGCATCCCGATCACGGTGTAGGCCTATTCTTACACCGTGATCCCGATTGTGTAAGTGCAATGATGAATTTACGCTAACTTACTAGTCATTTGGTTTACGCGGACTACCACGAAAATTATTTGAAAACTTTCGCCTCCGACGTCTACCGCATCCACTCTGATTCTATGGGATCTTAATTACGTGTACGAGGCGTAATGCTAAGACGCGGGATCGTTATTCACCTGCGGCAAGTAGCTTTTTCATCCACTTTCATTGCCATCAGTTTATCATTTAATTCAATTAGCAACTACAAGTAATTTCTCCCATGATCTCCTTGGTGTCTTTGCTTGTTGGCTTCTCATGACACGATTAATAAAAATGGGGCCCCTCGGTCAACCCCCGTTCTTCTCGTTCTCTTTTTAGTGGGCTGAACCGCTTCGCTGGTCATCCACCTTCAGAGAGTGCAACGGCTCATGATTTTTTTTAGTTGTGCGACAGGCTCAAAGCAAGAGTCTAAACATTGCTACATATGTTAACTTTCTTTGCCGGCATAACTGCATTCATATTTTATATGCAGGTTGAGTTTTCAGCGAGACTATAGCAACTATATATACATATATTCTCCCGCCGAAAGTTTGGTTCAGCTACCCTCTGAAATATGGCGCATGTTCAGTTGGGGAGTCGGCCAGAAATCGGATAGAATTGTAAAGTGGTACTTCCTTGCGTCTAGAAAGAAAAGTGAAAGATGAGTCGAAAAGAAAGCCAAAAAAAGGAAAATGGCACAATTGCCAACTTCAGCAAAGAAATCGTGCGGAGACAAATGGAGATTCCGCAAGTATACTGCACTAACGTTCATAGGGCCGCCAACGTACCTCTTTGTCCTTAAGAAGCGCTCAAATCCACCGTGCCCTGATGTCCAATTCCGTATCGTGGCCCTTTTCAGCCCCCCAGAGAAATCATAGCCGCACCCTGAGCTAATGAGAGATGACAAAATGGCGACTGCGACAATACGGTCGCATATAGTATACGTTTCCAGAGATGCGTTTATGGATGATGTTCAATTGTCAGCATATTGTCATACTCCGCGATGGCGGCACTTTTGAGCCAATCAGCGATAGTACGTCGGAATATCAAAATGTACGTACAGACTGTCACCCCGGGCTACCGAATAGCATTCAATGTGAATCATCGCGTGACCTTCGAGACCTCAGCGGTGCACTTTGCCAGGGCACAATCTTGGAGGCCACAATTATTGACACTCACTTCGGTCTGAGTGCCTACATCTTGCCGCGAAGCAGTCGTCGTGGCCGCCAAGCGCGACTGCTGCTCTTCTTGCAAGGACGCCGGCTTTCCGGAATCATTCGTCATCGCCACTGCGAAACAACATTGAATATAATCGGTGTTGGACTCAAGAATGCGCTAGCGATGACACCGCGTAACTATTGATAGCTGCATGCAAATTTTCCAGCCACATTTTGCGGTGTCACCGCCGCTGTTGCAGAGTTCCGGAAACCAAACGCAGTCCGGTAGTTACAGTGGGCACGTTATTTCTGGCAAACTTACGAGCGATTCTTTTCGGGTGTGTCATCGTGGAATTGCTCGCAATGTTTTGTAAACGTGTATACGTTTACAAAATATACGGCAGCTTGTATTTCAACGTCGGTGTCAAAAAAACAAGTTTCTAAGACTCAGTTGTTGATTACAACAGTATAAGACACGCCTTATCCCATATAAACCTTGGCGACGCCAGAAGAAGCCCAGACGTCGGGCATGACACCCGCCGGCTATAAAATTGCGCTGCTAAGCACGGCGTCGTACGTTGGATGCCCGCCGTGGCTGTCACTTTCGGATAGGAGCGCAATGAAAAACGAAAGATTTATGACATTAGCCAACTAACCCCTGTGCACAAAAGTAATCCGGATCCACCACCCCCATTCCTTATAGCTCGACGTGCAGTTTCTGCATGCGAAACCTGACAATTAGCTTCTAATCGCCATACAGAGGTGTATTGCAGTTGTGCGTGGAGGAAAGAAACAAAATAGGAGAGGCCCTGACGTCACGTTTTTTGAAACCGTAAATGCAGCCGTGTTGGTGTGTCACATCTCTTTGCGTCCCCGATCAGCTCGCTGGAGCGGAGAGGTGCGGTCTTTGAATTTGCATTGCTACGAGCCGCCGGAAGTGTGTGTTGCTCACGCGCGACAAAAGAAAGCCTGCCAAACTTGTGTAACAGTTTTTAGGAAAGCAGCCACGCTCCTTTGTTTTTCCGTGGCACGTTGAAGAAGACGATGAAGACCCGCACCATCATTGCTTGATTGTGTCTGTTGCGGGCTGACACACACACACACTCACTCACACACACACAGAGAGACCCAACACACAGCTTTCAAGCTTACACACCTCGCTCCAAAGCCAGCTTGTGTCGCGAACGTAATGCACTCCGAGAAACGCACTGGCCTAAAAAACTTATCTCACTTTCCAGAGGCTTCGAGCAGCAGCGAGAGCTTCAAGAGCGTGGTTGCCATGTCAACGTTGACGTTTGAGGTACCTATTCCCAGTGCTCCTATGCGAAAAACAGCGCGTGACTGCCGCCACACCTTCTCCAACACGTCCTTGCTGGCCCGGGCCTCTCCTACGCTTTCCTTCCTCCATGCAGTTTCGTTATTTTGGTTTCAGCAATAAAAAAAACGCAACACGAAGGAAGAATTACTGAAATCTCTATAATAAGCCAACAGCGACGTGGAAAAAAAATATATAATCTCGAAACTCAGGAAATGGCGAAAAAGAAAAAAAAGCAGTCCGTCGAGCCGGATTCGAACCAGCGACCTATGGATGTCCGCATTGGGTGCAACCTCTACAGTCCACCGCTCTACCAACTGAGCTATCGACGGAACAGGATACGCTGCCCCACCGGTCTGTCTTGAAAGTGGCCACGCGCCGTGTGACCTAGTTGAGATAAATCTAGGCGTGTCTCGTACGCCTTATACGGAGCCACTCCGGCTTCGCACCTGTTTCGTTCGGGGCAAAGAAGGATCGCGCTTTGTCCGTGTCGTTGGTCGTTTCCTGTCGCTGCCACTGTCGCGCCATTTAGCAGAACGTATGCGCAGCTAGCTTATGCGGGAGTCACGTTCTTGCCTCGTGTGCAAACAAAAAACGGAAAATGTGTGAAACAGAATGCAGCCAAATATAATGCACCACTGTAGATGACAGTCTTCTCCTTTCTACAATTAAATAAACAAATCAGTTCCTATAGGGAAAAAAGCCATGATACACATGTACCCCGTGTTCATACGTCATATATGGTCATACGGGATTCTATGTGAAAACCTGCATGTTTCTATATAAACCAGTAATGACCATACAGTATCATAGCGTGGGGCTTATGGGTCTTCTTCAACCGGCTTAAGCCTTGGTCTCGAAATGTCAAAGAGTGTTCAGAAGTAGCGACTGGCTTATAAGTAGATCAGCTGGGTCCATATAGCTCGGATTCCACCTAAATTTCTGTTCCAAAGCTTTATTAACTAACTAGTTTGTATTTATACATAAATTTGTACGCCCTACAGCTAATCGCTCAGTGCTATAATGCCGGAAATGACACGCTGCACGAGTTCAATTCCCTAAGGTAGTAACATATCGGGCTGTCCGCATTGTACCAGTGTTTTTTGCATTTCTGCATTTGTAGGTTGCCCAGTAGTCACGGCTATTTGCTCACACAGTCTACATTTTAGCTTCCAGATTCCTACATAACCCTTAGCTGTTGTTTTTTTTTTTTTTACTGCAGCCATACTCTTCATGTAACCGTCAACAAAACGTATTAAGCCAGCTTACACAAAACCTAATAAAGCTTGCATACAAGCTATGCAGCTTGTCTGTGTAGTATTTGGCATTATCGCTCTACACATTTTTGTCAACTATACTTGCTTATAAACTATTTGCAACCAGAACAGACTGTTTGGAAGTCTGCGGATCGAAAGAAATTGACCTCCAGCACAAGTTAAGCGGTTCGATTACCGACCACCGCAGCCGCATTCTTGTGGGGGCGCAATTAAAAAGACTTGTGTAATTACATTTAGGTGCACGTTAAAGAAGCTCGAGTTGTCAAAGTTATCCGAGAGCAGCCCCCCACGGCGTCCCACGTAAAGCACCGCATGCAATTGTGGGACGCAACACACCATAAAAAATTTACTCGTGAACGGTTGTTGTACGTAGCGAGCTTATACAGTCTACATATTGTCGAAAACACAAATCTACCAGGAAAGCAAGACGACTTGGAGGAATCCTACAAAAGATAGTCTTTCTAAATTTGGTTTTGTAAGTCGGTGCTCTCCATGAGGCCGTCTTGGCTTCTAAAATGAAAGGAAGTGAAACTTGAAGTTAGGATTTGAGCAAGGTCCAGTCGCACCAACAATAGGTTTGCGTCAACTTACGTTGGTCTGAAGCTCTGCTGCAAGTTGGCGGAAGAACGTTGGGCTGCAGTAAGGAGAAAGGGGCGTTTCTGTATTTCTATATTATTCCAAACTTTACTCCGATCAACTGGCCTAAGCAATAACGTAATTCCAAGGAAACTAAGCTCACTACGATGCTGAAGGATAAATGTGCCTACATATATGTTGAAGTTGAAGTTGAAGTTTATTCATATGAAAAAACATAGGAACATAAATGTCATACACAGACGAGGGTCCCGAAGGAATATTACTGAAAACGGGACCCTCGGTTAGTAACTGCAACAGAATTGTAACATAGTTGGCATCATAGCATAATATGGCAGCACCATAGCATAATATATTAGTTGCAAGAAAAAGCAAATGATAACGAAAAGAAAAAAGAAGAAGAAAAACCAAACAAACTATGCTCTAATCGATATAGTGTAACAGATATAACAACGGGAGTGACAAAATTTATACAATTGTTAAAGGCAAAAAGCAAAAAAAAAGAACGAACAATGAGGGATAAAAAATAAGGCGCAATGTGAACACTGCAAAAAAAAATGGGCGATACTTATTAGTTGGGTGACTATGAAAATACAAATATTTATTAGGAAAAATGATCAGTGGTTAGCAATAAATCTTTTAGCGAAGCTTTGAAACGCTGAAATGTAGGTATTATTTTAAGCGAAGCAGGCAAATGATTCCAAAGTGTAATGGTAGCGAATGTAGATGTTTTTTTACCATAGTACGAACTGATGGTAACAGAAAATTATAATTAGAAGCGAACCTAGTAGGGTTTGTATTTCTAAGGGAGCTGCTTTGAATATATTGAAAGGTCAGCTGGGAATCAAGCAATTTATAAAACATCCTTGCTAAATTGTAGTTGAATAATCTTTTTATACATAGAATTTTGTACTGCTCAAGCAGGCCGATAGCATTAGAGCGCGGTGAACTGTGGGTGATAATACGGATTGCTTGATTTTGTATATGCTGAACTGAAGACAAATGAAATAGATATGTATTACCCCAAACGATTATACCGTAGTTAATGTGTGAATGAGTGAACGCAAAGTAGAGTGAAAGCAAAGCAGCAGAAGAAAAATAGTGTCGTGCCTTGATAAGTGCACGGATACCAAAAACGCACTTCAGCTTTACGTGATTGATGTGCAGGTGAAACTTCAGATGGTTGTCTAGGATAACCCCTAGAAATGAAACGGAGTCGCTAATGGGAATAGAATGATTGCCTAAGGTTAACGAAGGAGGAATAATTAGTGATTTTTGGTGCGAATGGAATACTAAAAATTTCGTTTTAGGTGGATTAATGACTAGATCGTTGTCATTACACCAATTTATTAGGTGGTCAAGAGTTTTATTTAGTTTGATTACTAGAGAAGAGATACACTTATCAGCTATATGTATAGTTGTATCGTCAGCATATAGAACGCAATTACTTAAGTCAGTGACGCCTAGCATATCATTAATCTAAAGAGCAAAAAGCAAAGGCCCCAGTATTGACCCTTGTGGTACCCCTTGATTAAGTTTTTTAGAACTGGAAAAGGTTTCACGCGCATAAACAATAAATTCCCTATCAGACAAATAACTTTTTAAGAAGGCAAGGGCAGGGCCAGTTATTCCTTATGCTTCCAGTTTACGAAATAAAATCATGAGATTAATAGTATCAAATCCCTTAGTAAGGTCTACAAAAACAGAACCAACAAATTCATTATTTTCAAGACTATTTTTAATAAAATAAGTTAAGCAAAACAGAGCTAAGTTGGTGGAGCTTCCAGACCGAAAACTGAACTGGCAGGATTTATTTATATGGAATTTTTTCAAATACTTGCTTAATCTGATCAAAAATAATTTTTTCAATTATTTTACTTAGGGAATAAAAAATCGAGATTGGACGGTAATATGAAATTATTTCTTTATTACCTTTTTTAAAAACTGGGATAATCTTTGCACGCTTTAGGAATGGCGGAAATACACCACATTTAAAGATCAGGTTAATTACTACGCTCAGGGGTTCACATATATGGCATCAGCGACTAGCTTTAGGTGGCGCACTGCAATACCATCTAATCCTGGACTTGTGTTACGAAGATTACGGATAAAAGAAAGCACTTCATGCGGCGTGACAGGACAAAGGAAAAATGAATGGCTCAGGCGTTCTATTTTAGGCGGAAAAGTTGTTAGTTTGTTTCCCTCGGGCAATGCGAAATGATCAGAAGAAACGTTTGCTATCTGAGAAGGCTGACAAAAAGTAAGATTCTCGCGTACAATTTTAGAGATAAACTTAGGCGGCTCATTGTTGAAAAAGTCATTCAGCAACTGCCATTGTTCTTCAGGGTTGTTTTTATTCTGCAAGAATTCTGTTTCATAGTAAAGCCTTTTGGCTTCTCTGAGAGTCCTGTTAAGAACGTTGCAGTATATTTTGCACCGATTTCTCAGAGAACAGTTAAATGGTTGTCTTTTAGTCTTCTTATACAAATTATCTTTTTTGCGCAAACTCTTCAGCAGACCATCGGACGTCCAAGGATTATTGGGGCGTTTAAATCGATTTTTACAGCGCACAGTTCGAGAGCTAGTACTGATAGCTTTAGTGAATAAATTGCAGAAGAAATGAAGAGCTTCTATGGGGTCTTCAATAAAATTCAGATCTGGCCAGTCAGTGGAGCTAATGGTAGAAATTAATTTATCTGTGTCGAGTACTGTAGCGCTATGTAATGCAAATTAACGAATACAAAAGGCGTAGAAGCACGAATATCGAAGATGGTTTCCACGCCTGGATAGTCGGCTTCTTTTCAGCAGGCAACCCGTGTTTCAGAGAATGCCAACTAGGCTAAGAAGTTCTTCTGGCTTTAATGCGGTGTCTCCCTGCTTACCTGAATGTAGCGTGAAAGATTGTCTCCCATGATGATGGTCCTAACCCGCCGTTCGGATGACCAGGCTTGTGACACCCTGGATTAAAGAGCGACACCCTGTTGATCCACAAAAGCGACAAATTTCTGGCGTGTGAGTTAGACCTGCAGCCATCGGCTAGAGCGATACCCTTTTGCGACAGTTCGGAAGTCTCTCAAGAAAGCGGCTTTCTTATTCTTTTTTTATTGCCTTCTTTCTCAAGCTTTATATTTAATCATGTTGAGCCCGCGTTTTCTTTATTGTACGGGGTCTGTAAGTTCACAGCCGAAACGTAGTGACCGCTTAATAGTAAACTAATTCAAATGAACTTGATTTCAGTCATAAGCTGTCGTGTCGCGTCGTATTTCAATGTTCAAAACGACATAGGAACGCCACGCGTGACAGTGAACAGTGCTTAATGAACATGAACTTCAATCCAATATACGCGATAGTTGAAGTTCACTTGACACCCAATTTACGCACACACTGCAGACGGTAACAGGAAGACAGACAAAAGGCCTTGAATATTGGTTAGACTATAATACAAACCAATATCAACAGGGTTACCTTTTTATTATTGGAACTGTTTTTTTTTCTAAATCAACATGCAGGATGTAGCGCAAATAAGCCTGCCTGTTCGGGTAGATTGACTCAGGACGCGTAAATCACTTGCACAACAAATTGCAATATCCAGGACACCAATTTAAAAAGTGCAGAACGAAAGTTTGTAAATTAATTGCGTATATTCGTAGGCGACCAAGTATGCTATTTTTTAATGATAATTCAAAGGTTTGATATGCTACTCGTGGTAATTAGGACTGTTCGGCACTTTCGCTAGTGCGCAGTGACGCGGAAGAAAGAAAGTCATTTACGTGCGTTTATAAAACTCAAAGCAACCTTTAAGATATGAATATATACAGAGAGTTGATGACAGCGTACTGCAGTCAGTGTGTCCACGGGCTGACACAGTCCCGGGTTGCGAGGCTCACAGTTCGGTCGTCACGGCACCGTGCGGCCACCCGCGCTGGAGCTGGCCGCGACGACCACACCCTCGGGCCCCGTTCAACACGGTGCTCGGGCTGCTGCTCGGAGCTGCTGCCCGCCTGGATCGAGCGCGCCCTCGTACCGCCGTGCTCGTGCACCCGTTGTCTTCCTCGTCGTTCACGGAGCTTAGTGGCCGCTCCAATCTTCGAGGGGCGACTCGCGGCACTTACATATCACACTACTCAATAGAATAGTTATACCTATTTCTGATTTTCAAGACTTGTTCTCTGATGCCACTCTGCAAAATCGTTTCACTCATATGCTATGGTAAAATCATCGAATAACCCGCCGCGGTTGCTCAGTGGCTATGGTGATAGGCTGCTGAGCACGAGGTCGCGGGATCGAATCCCGGCCACGGCGGCCGCATTTCGATGGGGGCGAAATGCGAAAACACCCGTGTACTTAGATTTAGGTGCACGTTAAAGAACCGCAGGTGGTCAAAATTTCCGGAGTCCCCCACTACGGCGTGCCTCATAATCAGAAAGTGGTTTTGGCATGTAAAACCCCAAGTATAATAAAAAAAAATCATCGAATACTATGTGTCGCAACGTCTAGTCAGCAGAGCAGCGCTTTGCATACAAATAGAACCAGTGATGTCAGGGTCGTTATTGCAAACGGGAAAGCATAGATCACCCAGGAAAATGAAAAATAGGTTGGAGCAGTCCTGTTAAAACACCACGTTTTGTGTACTACCGAAACGAATGCTTAAATAAAAGAATCCTGGCTCTACCGTAATCGAGAGTAGATGTAAGCATGAAATGGCAACCGGCAAAGCAGAATAATTTGAGATGATACTAGCCGAAGTATTAAAATGGCTCTAGTGCATGTTTCCAGCAGCACACCCCACCTCACCGCACCGTACCACGCCATACTGTGCGCATGACCATATGGTAGCTGTCCATCTACAAGAAGAAAACCGGCTGAAGGCGCATAACAGGCAGCGAAAGACGCCACAGTGACACAGCGCACTGCCTAGCTAGAAAATGCATGGATTGAATCGGTGGGTCGGGCAGCGGCATGGCAAACGGTTCCTGGAAACATGTGTGCTTCATTTTGCAAATAACCGCAAGCTAAGTATGGACAGCTGGGCTAGTTGGTTATGATTAGGATTGTGAAACATAGTTCCAGCGCACAACTGAACAAGGACGAGGAGAGAAAGACAACACGAACGCCGGACTTCAACTGAGTTTTATTCATTTCATTCAACTGAGTTTTATTCATGGAGCGCGCGTGTGCTGGCAGTACAAGCCACGGTCGAAAAAACAAATTCTGAATTATCAATCGGCCCACTGCAAGCTCGTAAAAAGAGCTATAGCAAAAAACTGCATCCGCTCTGCTCTAGACAAGTCATGCGAACATCAAGTTCGTGACAGCGTCGACGCTCAGCTAAGGCGTCTGGAGAAGGCTGGGTTCCACGGAGAAATCGCGGCCTCGGTGGTAGAGGGCCAAGGCAAAGGCTGGTGTGAGGCGCAGGCTGAAAAAAGACGCACGCCCGCAAAAGCGCCCTGTCGTAGTGGCCTTTTGGCACCAGGTGTCTCCACCGCCTCAAGAAGGTTGGCGACAGGTGCGGGGTGCGGGTTGTGTTTTCAGCACCGGAAAAGCTGGGACGAATGTGTCGCCTAGTAAACGAATCCCAGAAGAAGCCAGCCTGCAAAATAAAGCACACCAAAGCCCTCGTTGAATGTGGCGTCGGCGATGTGTACAGTATTTTCCTCGCCTGTTGGAAATGCTATATTGGCCAAACCATGCGCTGTCTGAATGAACGCTTGCTAGAGCATCGCAGGAGTGCTACATCACTAAGTGGCGCTGGTCATTTAGCCGACCACATACGCCGTTGCTCGCACAAGCCAGCATGCAAGGCGTTTTTCGAACGAACACGCGTGTTGCGCAAATATAGCGATCAGAAACACAGGGAAATATTTGAAGCATGTTGTATCTCCAATGAAAACGAGAACTGTGTCAGTGCTCCTTCTGTTGCACTCGGGACAAAAGAAATTGATTATCTCAGGACAAACGGGTGTGTCGAATCAGCTAGGCAGGGCGGGATATGAACAAGATTGTACTGAGTGACGTAAAAAAAAAAACAGGGAAAAGTTTCACTTTTTATTTTTTTTTGACACCTCTGATGACCTTTGCCTAGACCAAGGAAATATTTTTGAGTGGTCCTGTGCAGTAGCAGTCCCCCACCCCCTCCCCCTGTGTACATAAAGCCCTGTTTCCCACGAATAAAACTCAGTTGAAGTCCGGCGTTCGTGTTGTCTTTCTCTCCTCGTCCTTGTTCAATTGTGCGCTGGAACTATGTTTCACAATCCTAACCGCAAGCATCGCTGGCTCATATTTCCCGAGGAACACTTCTTCTCCAAGCTTGGAACGACAGAAAGCTGAGCTAGTTGGTAAAGATTCATTATGCAAAAAAGAAGTGAGGCGTGCAGACAGGACACAAGAGTAGAGAATGGGACCACACGAACGCCGACCTGGATTTTACTCTCTCAAACACTGAACTAGGGCCTGAGAATTACGTAAGCAAAAGGGGTCTGAAAAAACTTCGGCGTTCGTGTTGTCCCCTTCTCTACTCTTATGTCCTGTCTGCATGCCTCACTTCTTTTTTGCATAATGACTTCTTCAAGCTTCCTTTGGGGAAACTGCACCCTCACTGGCTCTGCACCCTCACTGGCTCCCCATTCAGCTTTTGCTGTCAACCGATAGATGGCAATGCATCCACAACTCCATCTCCCGTCGATCTCGCCTGTCTCAACCGTGCATGGCACAACACCGGAACGTCATCGACACGGGACATAAAAGCGACGCACTGGCCAATCCTCTTCAGCGAGTCTGGCAGCGGCATGGCAAACTGTTCTTTGAAAACATGTGTGCTTCATTTTGCAGGTAGGACACAACTGCGCTTTCATATGTTATAGGAACGATAATCGTTTCTTATTGCTGCTGCCAGACCCTCAGCACATTGTGTGTATTTTTTCCTGTGTATTGCATTCCTTAAGAATTTTGTTACAACTGTCTCGGCGTTGTCGAGACTAATCCAGGCCCAAAGTCAGAGGGAATGCTAACAGAACTGTTAGCCAGACAAGCACGAATCAGCGCAGAGATTACCGCGCTCCACTCTAGAATGGCTTCTTTTGAACAGCATGTTACGCACATAGAGGCGTTGGCTTCAACTGCAAACGACGCTCTTCAGCGCATTCATGGTCTTCAGAAAACAGTTGATAACATTAAAGACTTCATCGCCAAACTTTACAGCCAAAACGATGACCTGGAAAACCGATCCAGTAGGAATAATTTAATCATCTACGGCTTGAAGGAGCCATCAACAGAAACTTCTGAGGAGCTATTAGCCTCTGTGTCGGAGTTTCTGTCTTCCAAACTTGGAATCCAATGTGATGGTATTTAACGCTGTCACAGGCTTGGCACGCAAAAAAAATAAGAAGACGAGACCTGTAGTTTTTAAACTGCTACATGTTAGAACCAAGCTTTCCATCCTTAAGAACGCCAGAAAACTAAAAGGATCTGATTTGTAGATTACTGAAGACTTATCTGCGCGTGTACGGCAAATTCTAAAGGCTCTCTTCGACAATTCGGTTGATATCCGCAAAGAAGCAAATAATATAGATTGCAGTACGATTCCCTGATAGTCCACAGTGTCCGTTACACTTGGGATGATGTTTGCAGAAGGCTTGTTAAGGCTACACGTGCTGCATTGCCTACCAACACAGAGTGACTCGCTAATGGGCAGAAACTAACTCTTTCGAACATAAATGCTCGAAGCTTGCTTAAGCTTGAAGATTTCAATTGGCTTGTAGAGTGCCACAGTCCGTCACTTATTTGCGTAACAGAAACATGGTTGGACAACTCTATACCAGATGTGGAATTTTTGCCTCCAGATTACTCAGTTATCAGGAACGACAGGCAGTTTGCTAAAGGAGGGGATGTAGCGCTGTTCATTTGAAAAGGCATTGAAATTTTTGTATTGCCAGAAGTTCCGAATACTGAGTCAGTTTGGTGCCGGATAAACATCTCTGGTCTAGTAACAGTTGTGTGTGCTGCATACGGCCCACCCGGTTCTGAAAACATTTTCTAGCACATTACAGAATACATAGCATAACACAGGCTCCCCAATTATATAATAGATCATTACAGGTGATTTTAATACTCCTTGTATCGATTGGAACTTGTTAATTTCAACTGGTCGTGAGATGCTGTTTTTGAATCCCTTATTAATATGGTTATATCATTTGATTTAACACAAGTGACTGAAGCTCCAACTCGAGTCAACTCTATCCTTGACCTTGTTTTCGTTAATGAACAGTTTTACAGTGCGGATTTCAGTGTGACGTAGTCGATAGACTGTCAGATTACAAGGGTGTTTTCATGAAATTTAACGTGCTTTGTGAGCCCCATGAGCCGACATCCAATACGGTTACAGATTTTACCCGCGCTAACGACCATGCTATTGTTGAACTGCTAGAGTCGTCATTCAGAGATTTCGTGTATGGCAGTGAAACGGGCAGTGTTGATGTTTTGCTAGAGCAGTTTCACAGTTTAGTACATAGCTGTGGGCTTCAGTTCGTCCCCACAAAATGTGCGAAGCAAAACCCGAAGCATCCATACTACACAAGAGACATAATTAATCTCATAACACGCATCAAGCGTATGCGCGAGCGCAGCCGGTCACGAAACGAGAACCGCGACTCACTACGTCTTTCACTCAAGTCTGAACTAAAAACAAAAATGACAGAAGCTAAACATTTTTACTTCAACACAACACTGTCAGCCTTCATGAAAGAAAACCCATCGAAATTTTGGAAAACAATACTACCCTCTCCCCATGACTCTGTATCCTTCATTATCAACCATCAACCTTGCTCAGATCCCGTAACCATTTCAGAAGCCTTTAATAGCTACTTTCACTCCCTTTCGTCTTAATAATAATAATATATGGGGTTTTACGTGCCAAAACCACTTTCTGATTATGAGGCACGCCGTAGTGGGGGACTCCGGAAATTTTGACCACCTGGGGGTCTTTAACGTGCACCTAAATCTAAGTACACAGGTGTTTTCGCATTTCGCCCCCATCGAAATGCGGCCGCCGTGGCCGGGATTCGATCCCGCGACCTCGTGCTCAGCAGCCTAACACCATAGCCACTGAGCAACCACGGCGGGTCCCCTTTCATGTTGATGATGGTACCAATCCTCCTTTAACTCAAAGCTCGGAACACCAGTTACC
Organism: Dermacentor albipictus; assembly: GCF_038994185.2. Taxonomy (NCBI): domain Eukaryota; kingdom Metazoa; phylum Arthropoda; class Arachnida; order Ixodida; family Ixodidae; genus Dermacentor; species Dermacentor albipictus. The sequence goes on along the minus strand of NC_091830.1, from coordinate 30,357,165 downwards.
CAACATAGAAGTATGTTATGCTGGGGTTGCCAATCTGCTATTAAAAATTGATCAACACAGCTAAAAGTGCGGTACCAGACTTAAAGAGGTACTCGAAATGGAGTGCCCGTTACCTTAGTCATTTTCAATAAATCACTGGACACATCCTCCGTTCCCCCGGCTTGGAAAATTGCCAATGTGATCCCTGTGTTTAAACCTGGCGATAAACAACAAATTAGTAATTACCGACCGATCTCCCTAATTTGCACTTGTTTCAAGCTTCGTGCGCACATTATTCACAAGCACATTGTTCATTACTTAACTTGTCATAATCTACTGTCACACTGTCAGCACGGTTTTCAATCTGGTTTCTCCACTGTCGCTCAGCTCATTGAATTTACTCACGACATTGCTTCCGCATTAAATAACCGCTATCAAATCTATGCAATATTTATCGGCTATTCCAAACCATTTGACATGGTCTGTCATAATAAGCTTCTTCGTAAACTACGTATCATATTTAACGGCAATAAGTTACTCGACTGGATAACCAACTACTTAAACTTAAGATCCCAGTTCATCACTTTCAACCATGCACAGTCATTGTCAGCCACTGTAACTTCAAGTGTGCCCCAAGGATCGGTGCTTGGGCCTCTATTATTTACAATGTTTATAAATGATGTAGCAAATGTTATTAATGACACCGCAGTGAAGTTACGCCTATCGTAACGTTGCTAACGCCCATGATCGAGAGCAACTAAACAAAGTGTTTCGCTCTTCTGTGAATGGAGTAACGCATGGCAAATGAAAATAAATTTCACTAAAACGGTGGCAATGACCTTCGGTGACAAAAAGAATCCGCTTCATTTCTCTTACAGTAATAACGGTAACTACTTGACCCATGTCAGTGAGTTCAGATACCTGGGTGTTCTTTTTTCGTGTAACCTAAAATGGAATGCTCATATTATTAAAATTTTTGGGAAGGCTATTCGCAAACTTGGCTATCTCAAACGAACCTTAAAAAATGCCGCGAAGGAATGTAAATTAACTGCTTACAAATCACCAGTTTGGCCGATCCTGGAGTACGCCCCAACTGTTTGTTCCCCTCATCACGCACATGACATTCACTGTTTAGAATGCGTTAAACAAAAAGCAATACGATTCATCTTCGGCCGGTGCGATCGCAACTTTTCACCTTCTTCACATATGCACACTTTACCTTTGCAAACGTCAGAACATAGGCGCACGCGTGAACGTATCATCATGCTGCACAAGATCGTTCACACGTCATCTCGCATTCAGGCACACTTCTCATTTGTGCCCTCAAGCGCACGTGCAACCCGACGGAACCACCCATCAAACATTGTTCCTTTGGAACCACATATAGACTGCTCTAAATTTTCTTTTTCCCGCTAACTGTTGAAATTTGTAACCGATAGGACGGCTTACATCGCGCATTGCGAATTGAAATTTGTTCAGTTGCCTAACAATTTGACTTGTTGATCTGTTTTTAATGCTTCTGTGTTATCTATTTCTATACTAACCATGTTATTTATTTTTACTAACGTATGCACCCACTCCTGCTATGTCTCCCCTACGGGACAGCAGTATTTGTAAATAAAAAAAAAATCTGGGGTTTTATATGCCAAAACCACAATTTGACAAGAGGCACGCCATAGAAGAGGACTCCGGAATAATTCTAATGACCAGGGGTTCTCCGACCTGCCTCCAGTGCACGGGATACGGGCGTTTTTGCATTTCGCCTCCATCAAAATGTTGATCCCGCGATCGCGTTCTTAGCAGCGCAACACCACAACCGCTCAGCCACCGCGGCTCGTTAAGCGCCTGAACGAGGTGCCACGCAGCGTGGCGCCATCTCACTGGGCGACGCAATACCCGCACCACGGAACTCATGGACCGATGGCGTTCAGTGCTCAGCGCCAAAAGATGACAATGAAGTGCAGGTGCCCTGTATCTGCATATTGAGCGCTGCCCCCTATTCGAAACGACAAATAAAACTTCGGCGTTCTAGAAGTTCTAGCTGGAGTGATATTGTTAACAAACATTAGCAAGAACTCGGAAGCAATATTTTTGTAACTTGTTTGCGCAGTAGCTAGCGTATGTAACGTGATCCTGTACGAAGGGTTTGGGGCATAGACCGAAGTTTTTAAAGTTTTGACTTGTTGCCCGGATGTTCTCGTTTTGTTCTCGCAACTTGCCCGGATGTTCCCGTTGCCGCACGACTGGCCGCTCGAGGCACTTTGCATGTCTTCACGGGGTTTTTTCACGTTTGGAAGAACACCCTTATTAAGCACGTGTTGAGCAACACAAACCTGTATCGGGTGTTTTCCATGCTGCTCTGCAATTTTCTCATGGACACTTTTCATCTATGATATTTGAGAAGTTGATTATTTATACTAATTATGTGATTATGCAGACTTCCATAGATAACCAAAGTATCTCCAAGCGACGGCAAATCCATTACCTTAGTTCTGTGCAGCAGCATAGCAATGGCATCTTTAAATCTCGGTGCATGACAGTTGGGTCACCCTGTGCATGCAGGCTAGTTATGAAAGTTATGCGCCTTCCTCGCTAGGTGCTTAATCTCGTAGCAGGCCGTATATGACGCCCTACCAGTATGCGCTCACTCTGCAACAATGCCCAGCTCTAAACTCACGCTAATCACGACGCATAACGGATTTCTTCACCTTCGCAATCATTGGGCGAGGTGCTTCCCTGCCGATAGGTAGATTTGCCCGGTGGACACCAAAGGCAGAAGGGGGAGCCGTGCTGCTCGGTGTAGGAGCCGAAGTCGCAGGGGATGCAGTTGCGGAACTCGCCGTCAGGGCTGAAGGACCCGGGCCGACAGACGTCTGCAAGACATGGCAATGCTAGAGTGACCAGTTCCTATTGCTGTTAGCACATCGCGAACTCATCGGTTGTCTGTTTCGAAACCTCGAGTGCCGTGATGCTTCTCTGTCAAAGAAAGAAAGGATAAATAGTAATCTGGCGCACCTTCTCACTTTCGACAGACATTGAATGAAGTATTGCGTAAACGAGACGCAAGTCGGCAACTGAGGACAAACACAGCCGCTACTTGTGCTTTGTCCCTTCCTCCCCATTTCCGCAATGCTCCAGATAAAATACACGACCGTCTGTCCCAGACCTTCACACTTTCCACGTATGTTAACGCTTGGATGGTGACAAGCTTACACGTCCCCACGAAGGGCTTTTTTGTTGCCTTTCGGAAAACCTCATAGGACTCATAGCTACAAGTGCCGCTCTGAGACATAATAACGAATCTACCGTCTTCCCTCAATTAGCAAAGGGAGAGCATATGTGTTCCACTACAGAAGCCTCGACGATAGCAACGAATAAACACGTTACACAAATGTAGACGGATCGTAAACGGTTACAGCCTCCCGGTGCACTACCGCCCCCTTTTTCAGTGTCTGCGACTTTTACTCCGAGCCTGTGACGACATGCGAGTTTACTCACAGCAGCGCCGGTCGCTGACGACATATCTCACGCGACATCCGGTTCCGTTCTTGTCGCTCTCGAACACTGAAAGACAGAACGAAAACCTTTTCCGACCACTCATCTTTAGATGCATTTGTGCACACGTAAAGCACAAAGTATGGTGGGATACAGGTGAATGCACCGAGAAGTCTCAAACTAAACCTTGTAAGTTTTATGCGTGGTCTCGGCATGACACTTTAGTGCACTTTCATTCGTGTTGTTCGTATTAAAGGACATTAAGTCCGATATCGCCATCAATTTATCTAGGGCGAATGCCCGCATTCCTAAACGAATCGGAACTCTTCAGAACATTCCTAACTGCTCTGTTAAGTACAACTGTCCAAAATTCTCGATAACTATAGCATCGGTAGTTAAGTTTATCGTCGTAAATGGTGTTTACACATGTATGTTTGTGTTCACGTGCATGCGTCTCTGTTTCTGCGCATGTGTTATAGTTCCTGCGTAAAACTTGTACGTCCGCGCTTCTATTTGCATGTGCGCGCAGTTTGGGCATGTAAGTGTTTGCGTGCGTGTGCCAACCTCGCAACCTTGTGACGTTCGAATGAGGTCTCGTGCGAGAAAAAAAAAGGAAGTGTCAGAATTAGGCGGTATTTTTTTACTGAAATGCAATGTGCATTATTACCTTGGATCTCGTGACGAACTTTGATGAACACCTCGCGACGTGGCAGCCGCACGTATCCCGAGCACTCGTAGTGACCGCTCAGCATGGCCGTGACCTTGGGAAGCCGGAGGCGACCCGTGCTGCTTGACGAGACGGGACGCGGTCATGATTAGGGTGATTGCACTCGGGATGTTTTGCACTTCGTACCTGCCAACCGCCTTTTGTTTGTACTCTGAGGTGCTTCGGTGCACCTCCCCCCCCCACGGATTTTATCAACGCATATCAAACTACGATAGTGTAGCGCGGTCACTGTCCTCCGTTCGGAAGCAGAATAACTGCACCATGGTAATACGATGATACAAGGGTGGTGGTGGTGGTGGTGGTGGCGATGGTACAAGGGTGGAGTCCACGTGCGATTAAAGCAAGGGAGAATTGCTCGATACGCACGCGACAGAAAGAACAGGACACACGAGCGCTAACTAGTAACCAAAGATGTAAGAGCCTTCCTACCGCGGTGGATCGGAGCGCATGCATAAGACCAGCCAGACCCATGCCCCATGCGATCAGTATTCATGGGAATATTCTTCTGTATACTCCCCTGTGAAACGGGGATGGCCGTCACTACCTCGACACAAGAGAACACACCCTACGTATATAATCATTATATCGCATATCCTATCTATATTTCGATATATCGATGTATCCATCTATTGTTTCTAAATCTGCCCACGCACATATGTATATAGAGGTATAACATGTCGCCGTTGTTCACTAGGCCCATTCTTCCCAAAAGTGGGAGGCGCTAAAATTGTATTTAGCACGAACGCTGATAGAATCATCATTTTAACGCGATAGCGTTGTGAGCCCCGTGTCGCAAAAAAAACTGTGTTGGTGTTCCACGCCGGTGTCCCCATGAGCGAAAGTTCCTTTATATATATTTAGGTATGTGCTTCGCTATATGACATGCGGTGTACGTGGGTTATATTGCCTCACCATTCTGTCACTAAAGTTGCTCATATCTTGTCTTGCATTCTTGACAAAGTTATTCCTCGGAATTTTGAGAATGACAGCCCACAAACAAATGTCATGAAACAAAGCACCGACAGCGCATGCCTTTTAAGTTCAATCTTCTCAGACTGAAATATTCAAAGTTCAAAACTAACAAACCTCAAAGTGATGCAATCATCTTTTGGCGCGGCTGTGCAATACCACCGGGATCGGCCCACGCAAGAGGCCGCGTTTCTAGCAGAAAACTCGCCGTCGTGTATAGCATTCGCCGCCAGCATTTCCCGGTAAACATTACGGTTACATAAGCTGCAGTGAGAAGCAGTCGGAAGCGTGAGAAGCAGTCAGGTATCTTCGAATGCTATCGGGCGTTCCACTCTTAAAGACGAAGCATAAGCGTCCTCCAATTTCTTTCCGCATTTATATGCACAAACTGAATTTTTTTACTTGAATCAAATTCATGACAGAAAATTTTCATGTATAATTTCTATCATTTTACCGCTTAATGTTAGCTTGTTTCCACTGCATATATACCTTATCCATCCTGCGGTACAACGAGCCCGCATTATTTATTAAATTGAATTAAAGAAGTATATATATCTACACATGCATCTCTGCAATTTATTTCTCCATCTGTTTTATCTATCCTATATATGTTCATCAGCCAACCTAGCACGACCTACATGCCTCACCTGTCTGACAGCAGCGCCTGGCTGAGCCACGCCGTGCCGACATCCTGGTCACTCCAGCGAGCCTGTGTAACGGTTACGCCTTCCTTGGCCGCACAAGGCGTCACCAGGGAATCGTGCAGTCTGACGCGATGCACCTGGAGTCTCTCGGCGACCAGTTTGGTGCTTCTACAGCAGCAAAAAGCCAAAAACACCAGGAGAAGCAAGAGGCTGGAGGCCCGCAGCATCACTTCATCTTCTTCTTCATCTTCACCCCTATTATTTTACGCTAAGCATACTGTACAAAGGTGGCAAAAAGCGTCATTTAAATGCATGCCTCCCTGTTTGATGCAGGCATTAGAGGAATGAATTGGAGCACTTGTTGTCAGTTGTCTAATGGGTAAAGTCGTCTTTGACATTGGGCTTCAGTTTGGCCTCCCTAAGTTTCTTGCGCTTAATGTCCTTAGTGCCAGGACACAGCCACAAAATCGGACGACTGTGCGCTGTAGAGACGGGTGCCGGGATATATATATATATATATATATATATATACACTCCCTCAGTACTCACTTACGGGGCAGAAACCTGGAGGCTTACGAAAAGGGTTCTACTTAAATTGAGCATGACGCAACGCGCTATGGAAAGAAGAATTATAGGTGTAACGTTAAGGGATAAGGACAGAGCAGATTGTGTGAGGGCACAAACGTTAATTATTGACATCTTAGTTGAAATCAAGAAAAAGAAATGGGCATGGGCAGTACATGTAATGAGGAGGGAAGATAACCGATGGTCATTAAGATTTACGGACTGGATTCCTAGGGAAGAAAAGCGTAGCAGGGGGCGGCAGTAAGTTAGGTGGGCGGATGAGATTAAGAAGTTTGCAGGGACAACATGGCCACAATTATTACATGACCGGGGTAGTTGCAGAAGTATGGGAGAGGCCTTTGCCTTGTAGTGGCCATAACCAGGCTGGTGATCTATATATATATATATATATATATATATATATATATATATATATATATATATATATATATATATATATATATATATATACCCATTTATTTAGTGACTGCGTGCAGCTGTCCATTTGCGCGTGGGAAAATCAGCAAGAGAGCACTGATGGTCAACAAATAGTCAACAAAGTAGGAGATAGTTTGCAAAGCAAACTTCGATCGCCTTTAATGTGTCTTACGATCGGTCCCTTTCGATTGTTGCAAGTGCCATTTCTTAGGCGAAATAAATTCGTGTGCATATTGTGGGTCAATATCGCTAGTCAGTATAGTAAAATATCGAAGTTGAAACCTGCAGTGATCCAATTCTGCTTCTCCCGTTTTTCCTTATTGTTTCCTACAAGCTGACTTGTCTTTGCCGAAGCTCAATACAAAGATAGCTCAACTTGCGACAGCACTGGGGCCTCCCCTTAACTTGTTTGATCGCATCATAGCCCACCCCATTCTCTCATCGCGGAATACTGTGACTGAAAGCCACCATGTAGGTTGGCCTTGATCCGGGGTTGTACACACTGAAACAACATACGGACAGCGCTTCTATTTCGTACACTACACAAGGCATTTCAGGCAACGTCCACCTGCTACATGTTTGGGTGTGTAAAATGCCAGTTGGAGCCAGAGCTCGCCATACTGCCTTAGCTGGGGCATGTTCCTCCCTAGTTCTTGTGTGTGTCCAGCCGATTGGCATTTGTTGAAGTCTTGGCCAACAGCTCCTTGTACGTGGTCTCTTGCTCGGTGATTGCTGCAACCTTGACGTTATAGACAAAGCCTCGACGAGCTTACCGAGGAGGGAGCGGTTTTTTGCGGGGTGGTCAGCACGGTCAGAGAAATTTGTGGATATTTTGATGGAGAATCTTGCTTCTAAATGTGTTTTGCTTAGGTACTACAGCGCTACGGACAAGCGCACACTTTGTTCCGTTTCTGCCTAGCCAAGCTGCGCTACCCAACAGCGGATAAGTACTCCGGAACAGGCACTCGCTCAGACCGTCATTTTTTATGTGTGTGTGTATCGATGCGCCAGTGCGTTGAGAACGAAGATGTCTTTAGTTAAAATCGCCGTTTGGATAAACTTCTTTCTTTTTCTTAATTCTTATATCATTTTCTATTCGACTGCTGCAGTAAATGTTCTTTTTTGTTCTGTGCTTCAGCTTCAGGCTTGACACGGAGGGTCCCTGCCATGGCATTTCCCACTTCAAAATTCTTCCACATGACCACGTTACTACGGTGGTCACGACTACTGTGACAGCATGGTGTTCAACCCTGCCGTGTTATATGCCACTAGTGTCCTGCTGCAGCGCAACTGATTTTTTTCAATGGCATCGACGCATAAAACACCCACATTGAATTTATCACGAATGAAATCCGTAAGTTATGCCCGTAACCGTGGTAGTAATCTCAAAAGGATGCAAATTAGCACTCGCCGAGCGGTTTTCCAGGATGAGCTATGTGCACCTGACGCTTCTGCATGCGTAACACTCAGTATGATGCAATACATTTAGATATAAGCAATTATTAAATTCCAACGGCTTTGCTAAAAAAACGCAAACCAGGTATTATTGGCTGATCTCGGTGCACTAAGTTATTAGTTGTGGCCATGAAAAGAAGCAAGCTATTACATTACCACAACGTCCGTGGAAAAAAAATTTGCCAGCCAGCTTAGCATGAAAAAGCAATAGTTGTCAGTGGCGAATAAGAGATGAGTTGGATGAGATATAGCCTATGACTAGGACTAGGCGAGACACTTTCCACGATGAAGACTAGAAGGAGGTAAACAGATACTTTCGTTGTGAAGATGCTTGTTTCATTTTCAGTTTACGCCTCCTCTTTGCTCAGTGGGAGCTTAATAGATGCTTATTCGCTGTTTGGATCACTTTCTTCTTGAGCGCCTGTGTACCACCGATGCTACTGATAAGCCGAAAATTTCCCGAAACCCGAGAATAAAGAAAGCCAGGCTGTAACAAAAAAAAAAGTAATACATATAGGTAACCACCAAAGCACGCATAAGGAGTTCGCGTGGTCAATGCCGCAGCAGACGCGGCGGTTTTCTCCACTCTATACGGAGCTGCGGGCGAAGAGGACGCCGAGGCAACCTAGCAGCCGCCAGAGAAGAACGCCCGTTCTCCCACGCCTGACCACCCTTCCTCACGCGCCGCAAGAGAGGGCGTGATTCTGGGCGGCGTTGCTCGCTCGCGCGCGCGAGAATGAACAGCGTTCGCTGGCTCACCCTCCCAGCTTTCACTCATACGAAACCTCACGGCGACGGCGACGGCGACAGCGAAGGCGGAAATGCGCCTGGAGTGTCCATATAATTGCTATCGCAATATAAATGCAGAAAGCAGGAAGTGTACGCGCTGGCCGGATATCGAACCCAGTACCCCTCACCTGCTAAGAAAGTGCTCGAGCTACGCCCCCGACGAGTGTCAGTTTCGTAACAAGACTTTTGCAAATGCTCGCTGCTCCTGGCGCGAAACGAGGGCGAACGAAGGAAAGCGAAGCAGCAAACAGCTTTCGCGGCAATCCCGCGTTGCACTGTATTGAAATTTTATCTAGGAACGGAGACTTTCGAGGACAATTATGGGCCCGTCATCAGTCTCTTTCAAAAAAGGCACGCCAATTCTCCGAGCACGAATTTTCAGACATATATTCTAAAATGGTCGGCATTGCGCAACCTATGAAGTAATTCGACTCACACTACGTATCCTCACAGTTATGAATCCGTTTCTGCACAGTTTTTATTAGTGCTGAGGTTTGCGGTTACAAATCAATATCTAACCGCTGCCAAGCTTGCAACAATCACCCGTTGAAGTCGCTAGCATTGTTTGTCAGTATACTAGGAAAAAAGCTCTTATCACACAACGCTTGTTCAAGGATCAAGGACTGGGACGGCGAGAAGTAAGCATTTGTTCGCATGATGTTATTTATTCGATTGCTATCTAACTAATGCTCTGCATATAGTGCCTTCGGTTGCCATGCAAGAACATCTCAATGTGGAGCCATTATATAAGCGGCGCTCACGACTGCCGCAGTTCTGGAACCTTCGGAACTGGTCCCCCTTGTGGAACTCATGGTTTCCGTTTTCCATCAGCACATCCCTGGTTCGGAAGTGCCTTGTCTGACGGAAACATTTGTATTGACTCGAAGGTTGCCTTGGCAGCCGCTGAAAACCGCCTATTGTATTAAAAACGATCCACAAAAGAATATTCGATGGCGCATTTGAACTATGATTCTCCAGGAGACTTGATTCTCCAGGAATATCTTCGGCATACACCACAATTAAAGATAAAGAAAACACGTGTGCAGCAATGCGTCTGCCATCTGAGAAAGTTGGGGGGCTTTTCGCATCGCTGAAGAGATAGTTTCCTTACTTCATCAACTTGAATTTTGCAAGTCCACAATCATATTGATAGAGAACACCAAAAGAGAAAAGGACATCTATGTAGCTGACAGTAAAGTATGCCAGTGGTATGTGTTGGTAATATATGTCAAGCGTTCGGCGAGCCGTAATAACCGGGGCCCTGCTGCTTGTGCCTGGAGTATTCGTCCGTGATCCAGGCCGGGTTCGAGTCGAAACGCCGGAACATGTTTGTGGCTCCGGGCCTGTTTCGAGTGCCCGGTGATGAATAGGCGCCGCGGGGAGGAATGAAATGTTCCTCGCCGTGCGACACTTGGTTCACAAACTGTCTCTCAGAGTGTCTGCACCCGCGCGCCGCCTGGTAGCCGCGGGGTGCCGGCGAGACGTCGGAACTGAGTCGGTCGTGTCTGTCTTCCCGGCCAAGCGGCGAGGGCCAGGCAGAGTGCCGGGGACTCGGGCAACCAGACCTGCCGTAAAGGGGGACCGATCCATCGGAAGCGCCACTGTCGGCAACTTCGTAGATCACGCGGACGTCACGTGGTACGTCGTCGCGGATTCGTGTGCTGTGCAAGGTTCTGCGGTAGTCCTCCGGTGACGAATTCCACGCTGGCGCTTTGTAACGGGGAGTGTTCTCGAATTCGCCCTGGGCGCTTCGACGGTTTGGCCTCCCGCATAGATTCGCAGGTGTTTTATCCGGTGGCGACGTGACAGGGGCTCGGGCTCCTATTTTTCTGGTTTTGCGCTGCGCCGACCGGTTTTGGGAGCGCCACGATGAGAATTCTTCAGATGGTCTACGAGCAGCGAGTGGTGACTTCTGCAGCACGCCATGGCTGCCGCCCACAGCATTCGGCTTCATGAGACCTGCAACGTATTATAACGCAGACAAAAAAAAAAGTTATCCAGATCCAACGCACACACTCGAGCTAACGTTTCGCAATGAACAACTCTTAAAGCAGGTATTTAAATGCTACAGAACTGTTAATCCTTTGCAACACATATTGCAGCAATGCGCATAAAAATTTGCCTGGCCAGAAAATACCCAAAGCGTGGCTGCTGCCACAACGACACCCACGTGAGTGCGTACTACGCAGTCTCAGGGTCGGCCCTCTTTTATTACACTATCTCCAGGATCATCCTGGCTTACAATTTCACTATCTTTAATATCGGCCCGTTTTCCTTGGCGACATGAAAACCGAGCAGATGCACGAAACCGTGGCGCAGGAAGCATGTATAGATAACATCGCTTTATTGTTGAAATTATGCGCTTGAATGCGATTATTTGTTGCTCTGATGATATTTAGATACGTTTCTTGTTTCAATGCCGTTCAATGTTGTTTCAAAGCAAGTCATTGGTACATCTGTAAGTATATAGTACGGGTAGCTAGCTACACAGGTTGTCCCACCTAACACGGGCCAAAATTAAATACCATGCGATTGACTAACCATGCAGGCAGAGAAAAGGTTCACGGAACGCGCAGTGGTATAATTCTTCAGCGAGAAAATTGTCGGTCTATTGGATATAAATCTTTGAAGATATCCAGGTGTTCTCGTTGCCGCCAGTCGCAATTGTTTACGCGATCACTAAATTCTTCTGAAGCTTTCCGTGTCCTTTGCTTTTGATGAATTCAAACTGGTTTTTAGACGGCACACTGTTACCTTCCACAAAGCTTGTCGTTGCCGAATATAAATGTATTTAAAAGCATGGCGGCGGAATTTCTCTAGAGGACATCAACGCATAATCTGTCAGGTGCTTTCATCCCTTTCCTTCAGAACGGTATCCCCTCAATGTCCTGCATCGAGCACGCATGCAAAAACAACAACAAAAAAGACAAATCCCGAACGCCATCAGCAATCGCTTTGCGAAGCATAAGCACGCTATTGAGTGTTCAAGTAAAGAACATGTTAGACTTATTCTCCTTGCGTTATTGACGCCACACCAAATTACCTGCGATACAGCATACGTTTCAGTGATAACCCTGAAAACCAGCATACAAGTTGGCGTTGATCTTTCATTGCTTATGGAGCATACACAAGAGAACGACACAGCAAACGACGTGCACATCGCACTCTCATTTCCTACCACACGTGCAATTTCACGCAACATCCGCTTGCTTGTTAGGCCTCGTAAACGTCCATTTGGGGCAAGAACTCACCGAAGTGCCTCGGCTGCGGGGTATTCTTGCGTCTGTCGAGCCGTTTTGCGTTCCGCGCAGTCCTGGCTAGGAGCTCCTTGAACATGGTCTCTTGATCACACGGTGCTGGATCCTTGGCCTTCGAGGGGGCCACGACGTGCCTTTCGGGGAATGCAGACGACGATGCTGCGTATTTATTTATTGATTTACATATTTATTTGTGGGACACAAATGCTTTACCGAATGAAGTGGTTGCAGAAACAGGCGCACCAATTGTATCGGCCTATTTTTCGTACATCCAGAGACTCCACAAGGCAGTTACCTTTTGACAGCTCCTGCCTTTCTTCATATAGGAAAGTGTCTCGCTTAGCCCCTTTACATAAAACACGTCGTAACGAACATCCCAAACACCAATTCCTCTCTTATCCACCGCAGTGATCCCTTACTCTCGAACCAAGTTGCTGATGACTCATTCACTCCAATATCATCGGAGTAATGGAGTCGCTTGCAACTCTTGATCGGCACAACTAATAATTAATTGCAATTTCATTAGCCATTAACGATTCGCATGAGTTTCTACACTGCAACTTTTTCTGTATTTCTTCATTGTTGAATAGTACATTTATTACTCCTATGCTGAGCTTCGCATAAATTGCATCGCCAGGTACACATCCCTCTTTGTCCTAAACCGCTGGCTGATCCCCACTCAGATTTGGCAACATTGTGCATGATGTCCAATAATGCAAAGCTTTCGCACGCCGCGTACCAGTCTTCTGCACAATAAGTCAGAAGCTGGTGTGGTCCGATGCGGCGCCATTTCAAAGTCTTTGACGCCGCTGCGACGAAACAGTGGTCCTTTCTATCCCTGCATTGTCGCAGCTACGGCAAAAACACTGGGTTCACCGTAGCCGTGACAGATGGCGCAAGGTTTGGGTGCCTCGATGCAGTGCATCCGACTTGTTTTGAGTTGGATTTGAAACGTTGGTATTGTAAGACGTTCAATATTTGAAAGTTATGAAATGAGGCTGCTATGGACACCTTCCTTCATCAAGAAAGAGACGTCGAGAAGCGGTAACAGCGAGGTTACCTCGCTTACATTGGGTAGGTTACGTTATGTTTTCTGAACTATACTATTTATTTTTAATTCTTCCACCGCCGTTCAGCGGGAAATTATCTAATGTTTGGAGCACGTCGCCTTGAATGTCTGTAGCACGAGTTCTTAAAAGAATGTTTGCCTCGTGTGCATCTCTCTTGTAGGATACATACGCACATTATTAACGATCATTTGACTTCGTGTGGAGCGCACAAACAGCTAAGTTTAAACAGTAAGGAATGACAGGCTACATTTACAATGCTTTTAGCTCATGGTGAAGAGTTTTTTAGTAGCTTTTATCTTTCTAATTTCAAATACTTTGGGAATCTGTGAATATTTTTTTCCGAGCAAGTGCTCATCTAGCATAAGAGCATCTTGCGCTAGAACAAAAGGGTGGCCCGACTTCAATGGAAATTTATTTTTACATGTATTATTGCAGTCTTGCCCTGTTCCATGTTTCAGTAACTCTTAAGCTTTTGCGAGAACGTAATTCTTCAACTGCGAAGCAAAATTCGTAACATCGTAGAATGAGCGCTAATTCCTAAGTTTCGTAAGAGTTTGTAAGGATGGTCTATCGCCAGTGTCGCGTTACTCCCATCTTTCTATAAACAATCGTTCCCGTGCAACATTTTCTACAAAAAGAAATGTGTCCTACTGAAAAAAAAATAAAGCCAGTGGAGGTGCTGGGTATCGATCCCAGTACCTCTCGCATGCTAAGCGAGCGCTCTCCCATCTGAGCTACACCCCCGACGAAGAACAGCGGGAACGCAACACCGTTTTCTCCACAGGACATTCGACGCGAATCTGGGTCGTACGACGCCAGCCGAACAGGCCGCCGGCAACCGGGTTTTCCCGACAACCTCGCCTCACATTCCAATGAGCATACACTTGTGTGCGTACAGCGTAGATGCAGTGGAGGCTGGCTCTCGTTTCGTTAAAATCGACGCCGTCACCTACCTTCGCGCTATTAACTGCGGGATTCGCTTCGGTAATTCAATCGACATTGCCTCTCTACCGTCTGTATCATCTAGTTTTCCACAATGAATGACACAGACGCCGACAACCTATTAACATGACATTGCAATTAAGGCGCCCTCCAACTCAAAGAGAATGTGTATACAGTAGTGAACAATTATATATACGAAAAAGTGATCTGACAAGGCATCCGGACAGATCCTGAAACGCAATTTTGTTCGTAAAAGCGCAAGAACGAGACTCAGGCAGTGGAAGGGAAGTACGCCTTAGGAGGAAGCATTAGGTCGTTGCCTCCTATCTGAGTGCCTGCGAAAGGCCATTCTGCTTTCTGCGGTCCGTAATTCAATACTCTGCTTCCTACGGTCACTCTAGAATTTAACTTTTCCTCTCAATTGAAAGACATTCCATTCAAATTGGTCAAGAGGCTGACTGATAAGAGCGCTTGTGCGCTTTACATGTATTTGAGTAGGTGGCATTGGAGTTGGCTGCCTGTTCTTTCTGTATTTCTATATTCATCGTGTAGTGATATTTCTGCGTTCACCTTTAACAGTGTTCCATACTGTACATCCATGTTTCGCGAACTTGAAGTTGGCTTGTCATCCGGGCCTTACCTGACTTTTTATACAGCGGGTGTTTGAATTCTCTATAGGCTATGAATGCGTACACCCGTGAGCAAAAGTATGCGAACCAGGAATTGCGCGATGAAACTATTTTCTCCGCTGTCTGTGAATGGCAGCTAGAAATTATTAAAGACCGCAGTCCAAACTAAGCATTACAAAATTTCTAGTGCACTCGTCAGTTTCCGTTTATGCGTGATAAATGCAAAGAAGTTTAGTTTTTTTTTTTCGGTGACCGTGTGGTCCATATACTTTTGCTCACGGGTGTGCACCAGTCAAGTGATCCGATTCTTCCCTTTTCCCTTTCGCGATGTCAAGCAACGGAATGTAGACGAATCAACAACAAGTTTGCTTCTGTGCAGTACTTGCCAAAATACTTTCACTTACGGGGAGGATTTCTTAAAAAAGGCCGTTCCGTTTGCATTTAGTTCTGTGCTGTTGAACGGCGATCCGATATCGCTAGACTTCCTTATATCACTTGCGTTGTTTCCGTTCGCTAAATAAATGTTTCAGTTATTCAAGTTCCAGTGAATAAATTATTGAGAAAGCTCCGACTACCCATGTCACTTCACACAGACGATGTCGTGTAACACCGGCTATGCGGAAAAATCTTTTTATATCCGGAACAATTACTTTTATTTCTAATGTTCTGAAAATCGTAATTGGCACAAATCGTGCGCTAAAAAAGTCTAATTGTTTGTCCTACAAGTAATACTCGGTGAAAAGTGAGATACAAATCCAAAAGACCATTCAAGCCCGGAGCGACAAGATTTGGGCTACCTTTATACTCGCCATCATCCCCGTACAGTCTGAACACATACAGGTGCGACGCACGCAAATAATCTACTGTTGGATATCCTTTTACTGAAACGCTGTAACCCTACAGCACCGTGGTATAAAAGTTGCATAAACAGAGATAAAGTGCTTCCGAAAGGCAAGTGTATGTTTGGATAGGTGGGCCTTTCTTTGTCAAAGGCGGTCTTGACATCCGCGACAGGTTAGTTTTAATAGGTTAGTATAGGGCAACGTCACGAGCGGTCATTGTCGGCAGCGGTTGGCTGTAAAGGAAGGGACTGAAGAAAAAAATGAACGCTATCATATGGCGTTTCTACGCCTCGTTGCAGGAGGATGGATTTGGAAGACGAGGTGAAGAGATCGGGGGAGAGGCGAGGTGGCAGGAAATTGTTGAGGTTGTTGGGAGGAGGGGAAAGGGAGGGAGGAGATGGGTTGTCTTCAGAGAGTGTAGTTTCCACACAGCTCCAGAGATAGAGCTTTTCTGAAGAGCGTACCGTGTTTACAGTCTATCACTGACAGCGGTCCTCCAATGATCTAGAAGTGCGAAACTCCAGCTTTCTTTTATTTAATTTTTCAACACCGCGGCACTTGTCTGAATACCCTAAAACCATAGTTTGGACTCCTAGCCCCGGCGGCCCCATTCTGATCGGTGTTGAATACAAGACCACTCATGTACAGACCTTAGGGGTGCATAGAAAACTCAGTCATCAGAAATGATCAGGACATCATGCTACGACGTCTTTTTCCGCCAATCGCCATTTTCCGAGAAACATAACTCCGACATCTGAAAATTCCCTATAGTCTGAAGAACGCCCCGAGCGTTGGCTTATTTTTAAAAAAAGCAAATTCGATAAAGAGCTAAAAATACGTGGAGGTGCTGGGTATCGATCCCAGTACCTCTCGCATGCTAAGCGAGAGCTCTACCATCTGAGCTACACCCCCGATGGGTGCAACTGGTAACAAGGCTCCTTCGAATGAGCACCACTTCTGGCGTGAGTCGAGGGCGAATGGAGGAAAGCGAAGAAGCAACCGACCCGCTGTAGCGGCGATCGGGCGTTGCGCAATAATCGACGTTTGCTGTTGGAATAACACTTGTGGCTGACTGCAATCCCAATTTTACATTGTTTGTACCCATAGAGTGCTTGAGTGTAAAAAGCTAGAGCGGACCGCCCCTACAGTGCGTGACACAATAATATAAGTAAAACAAAAGCAGTAGAAAAAATGCAGTGAGCGTAAAGGATATATTACGAAATGGGCTGCGCGGTCAGCCATAATCAATGATACCACAACAACAATTAGCTGCATAATATCACCCCCACCCCCCCAATAAAAAGAGACAGTTTAGTAATGCAATGAGGTATTAGCCGTTATGCATATGGAAATAGTAAGAACGGAGTGAATACGTGCGTTCAAGCTTTCACTACAAATGGGCGTTCTCACTACAAATGGACATTCGCGCGAAAGTACCTGGGGCCTTTGGCTCGCAGGGCTCCGTTTGAACCCCGCGGTGCGCAGAGTCCACGTGGAGGTGGTCCTGCGAATAAAGTGCGAAAAAACGATGCGAGTGGCATTCGCGAACAACACGCGGAGGCACGTGCGTGTCGCAGAGCTCTCCACTCTTCCCAAGTACGTCGCTCTGGCCCCGTCCTTGGGACCACTCGCCATAGACGCATACCGGCTTTTACTGCGAAGCTTCAACGTCTGTGAGGCATACAAATTGAGGCGTACACAGAATTACAAGATGTCGATGGCGGCGCTTTCTCGGCGAATTAGTTATTCCATCGTCTCGTTTTGATCTCTTCCAAATATGAGAATGCCTTTAGCACGGAAATGCGACCATTGCGACCCGGTAAATATCTGTGTGGCTCACAGCACAGTCTATCTAGGCCTTGTGCCCTCACCAGAAACTGCTCTTGAATGGGGACCGTAGTAAAAAAGCAATAAAAAAAGGCCCATTAACGTACCCACCAGTTCAATTCTTAGTAATGTCGTTATTTATGTTCAGACACCTTGGAGTAATAAACTTCATGAAGAAATATATAGAAACATATAGAAATATTTTTAACACATAGCCGCGGGGAATGTCCAGTATGATATGCTTCAAATGGCAATTATATGAATAGAAATTATACAGTGCAAATTTGAAGCACGCATAATACACGTAAAATGCACATAATACACATAATACACAAATACACGTAATACATATAGAAACAACTTCCTGCAGGTGGGGAACGATCCCACGTCTTCGTGTTATGCGTGCGATGCAACGCATAATGCGAAGACGTGGGATCGTTCCCCACCTGCGGCAAGTTGTTTTTTCATCCACTTTTATTGCCATTATTTATTATTTCTTTATTCAGATAGTAAGTATAAGTAACTTCCCCTATGTTGCCCTTGGTGTCTTTGTTTGTTGGCATCTCATCATGCGATAATTAAATATCGGGCCCATCGGTTAACCTTCTTTCTTCTCGATCCCTTTCTCGAGTACTGCACTGCTTCATTCCACCTTCACAGAGTGGAATGGCTCATGACAATGTTCAGTTGTGTTACAGGCTCAAGGCAAGTGTCGAAGCATTGCTCTATATATATATATATATATATATATATATATATATATATATATATATATATAGAGAGAGAGAGAGAGAGAGAGAGAGAGAGAGCAATGCTTCGACACTTGCCTTGAGCCTGTAACACAACTGAACATTGTCATGAGCCATTCCACTCTGTGAAGGTGGAATGAAGCAGTGCAGTACTCGAGAAAGGGATCGAGAAGAAAGAAGGTTAACCGATGGGCCCGATATTTAATTATCGTAGGATGAGATGCCAACAAACAAAGACACCAAGGGCAACATAGGGGAAGTTACTTATACTTACTATCTGAATAAAGAAATAATAAATAATGGCAATAAAAGTGGATGAAAAAACAACTTGCCGCAGGTGGGGAACGATCCCACGTCTTCGCATTATGCGTTGCATCGCACGCATAACACGAAGACGTGGGATCGTTCCCCACCTGCAGGAAGTTGTTTCTATATGTATTACGTGTATTTGTGTATTATGTGTATTATGTGCATTTTACGTGTATTATGCGTGCTTCAAATTTGCACTGTATAATTTCTATTCATATAATTGCCATTTGAAGCATATCATACTGGACATTCCCCGCGGCTATGTGTTAAAAATATTTCTATATGTTTCTATATATTTCTTCATGAAGTTTATTACTCCAAGGTGTCTGAACATAAATAACGACATTACTAAGAATTGAACTGGTGGGTACGTTAATGGGCCTTTTTTTATTGCTTTTTTACTACGGTCCCCATTCAAGAGCAGTTTCTGGTGAGGGCACAAGGCCTAGATAGACTGTGCTGTGAGCCACACAGATATTTACCGGGTCGCAATGGTCGCATTTCCGTGCTAAAGGCATATATATATATATATATATTGTAGAGAGAGAGAGAGAGAGAGAGAGTGTGTGTGTGTGTGTGTGTTTGTGTGTGTGTGTGTGTATGTGTGTGTGTGTGTGTGTGTGTGTGTGTTAGCTTCCCTCTGAAGTATGGCGCATGAACGGTTGAGGAGTCAGCCAGAAATCAGAAGGAATTGTAAAATGGTACTTAGTTGTGTCTCGAAAGCAAAAGCAGCATCTGTTATGCACCTCCCAAGATGCTACTTATGGACGCTGTCCAATTCCACCATATTGTCATACTCCGCGATGGTGACACCTTTGAGCCAATCAGTGATGCAGTAGCAATCGCCTAGACCCATCGAACCTGTCAAGGCGGTGAATTCGACAGCACGGGGGAATATTAAAATGTGCAGGTTGGCATCCCACGTTACGGAATAGCATTCAATGTGAATCATCGCGTGGCCTCCGACACCACAGCGGCGCACACTGCCAGGGTACGATCTTGGAGGCCACAATTATTGACACTCACGTCGGTCTGAGTGCCTGCAGCTTGCCGCGAAGCAGCCGTCGGGGCCGCCAAGAGCGGCTGCTGCTCTTCTTGCAACGACGCCGACTTTCGGGAACGGTGCGTCATCGACGCTGCGAAGCAAGATTAAACACAATTGGCGTTGGACTCAAGAATGCGCTAGCGATGACACCGCGTAAATATTGATAGCTGCATGCAAATTTTGCAGCCACATTTCGCGGTGTCAGCGCCGCAGTTGCAGAGTTCCGGAAAGCAAACGCAGTCAGGAAGTTACAGTGGGCACATTGTTTCTGGCAAACTTACGTATGATTGTTTTCGGACGTTTCATTGTGCAATTCCTCGAATTTTTTTTTTGTAAACGCGCATTCGTTTTCAAAAAATACTCAAGCTTGCATTTCAACGTTGATGTGAAATAAAAAAAAGTTTCTAAGGGCCTAGTGTTGATTACAACAGTATAAGACAAGCCTTACCCCATATACACCTTGGCGACGGCAGAAAAAGTCCAGACGTCGGGCATGACACCCACCGGCTATAATATTGGGCTTAAGCATGGCGTCGCGCGTTGGATGCCCACCGTGGCTGTCTCTTTCGCATAGGAGCGGAACGACAAACGAAAGATTTATGACATTAGCAAAGTTACCCCGGAGCACAAAATTAATCCGGATCCCCGACAAAGGCGTTTCCTTCCTCTGTGCAGTTGCGTTATTTTTGTTTCAGCAATATAAAAAACAATACGAACTAAAGGAAGAATTACTGCAATCTTTATAATAAGCCAACAGCAACGTGGAAAAAAATATATAATCTTGAAACTCAGGAAACAGAGAAGAAAAAAAACAAGCAGTCCGTCGAGCCGGATTCGAACCAGCGACCTATGGATGTCCGCATTGGGTGCAACCTCTACAGTCCACCGCTCTACCAACTGAGCTATCGACGGCACCGGATACGCTGCCCCACCGTTTTGTCTTGAAAGTGGCCATGCGCCTTGTGACCTAGTTAGGATAAATGGAGGCGTGTCTCGTACGCCTTGTACGGAGCCACTCCGGCTTCGCACCTGTTTCGCTCGTGGAAAAGAATGATCGCGCTTTGTCCGTGTCGTTGTTCGTTTCTTGCCGCTGCTATTGTCGCGTCATTTAACACGAGGGTTGCAATGTGGGCTTGTTGGTAATGGATCTTCAAAGGGAGTATGGTAGCGCGATTCAAAGACGGGACAAGAGAAGACACAAAGGACACACAAAGGGACATTTAACAGCACGCAGGCACAGCTAGCTTATGTGTGAGGCGCGTCCTTGCCTCGTGTGCAAGCAAAAAATGGAAAATATGGGAAACAGAATACAGCCTTAGATAATGCACCACCGTAGATGACAGTCTTCTGCTTAGTTAATGTTAATGAAACAAATCAGTTGCTATTGGAAAAAGAACCGTCAGACTCATGTACCTCGTGTCCATGCGTCACGTATGGTCACACGAGATTCTGTACGAAAACCTGCATGCTTCTATAAAAATCAGTTATGACCATATAGTATCACAGCGTGTGGCCTATGGGTCTTTTTCAACCAGTTTAAGCCTAGGTATCGAAATGTCCAAGAATGTTCAAAGGCAGCGACTGGTTATAAGTAGATCAGCAGGGGTCTTATAGCTTGAACGGCACCCAAATTTCTTTTACAAGGCTTAATAACTAACTAGTTTGTATTTATACATATTTTTGTACGCCCTACAGCTAATCGTTCATTGTTATAATGCTGGAAATGACACGCTGCACGAGTTCAATGCCCTAAGGTAGTTACATTCCAGGCTTTCCGCATTGTACCAGTGTTTTCTCCATTTCTGCATTTGTAGGTTGCCCAGTGGTCACGGCTATTTGCTCACACCGTCTACATTGTTAGCTTCCAGATTCCTACATAACGCTTATCTGTTGTTGCTTTTTTTGGTGTTCTTTTTTACTGCCGCCAAACTTTTCATGTAACCCTCAATAAAACGCATTCAGCCAGCTTATAGAAAACTTAATAAAGCATCCATGCAAGATATGTAGCTTGTCTGTGTGGCCCTTGGCATTATCGTTCTACACATTTCTGTGAACTAGTACTTGCTTATCAACTCTTTGCAGCCATAACAGGCTGTTTGGAAGTCTGCGAATCAAAACAAAATGGATTTCTACCGAAAGGTATTAAAGCATCTCGATAACCGGCCACTGCAGCCGCATCCTTATGCAAGCGAAATTAAAAGGTTTGCGTAAGTACATTTAGGTGCACGTTACAGAAGCTCGAGTTGTCAAAGTTATCCAAGAGCAGCCCCATACGGCGTCCAACGTAAACTGCCGCATACAACTGAGGGACGCTACACTCCATACAAAATGTATTAATGAACAGTTGCTGTACGTAGTCAGCTTATACAGACTTTATATTGCCAAAAGCACAAATCTATCAGGAAAGCAGGACGGCTTTGAGGAACCCTTTGAAAACAACATGGACTTTCTAAATTTGGTTGTGTTTGATTCGGTGCACTCCATGAGGCCGTCGAGGCTCCTAAAATGAAGCTGAGTGATATTTGAAGTTAGGATTTGAGCAACGTCCAGTTGCACAAACATTTTGGAATGCGAGGATGTTTACCGTTTCTATCGACATGACCGCGATGCGCGGTGTGGTGGCGGTGTACTTATCGGTGTTCGTGATTCGATTACCGCTGCTGCAATTGAGCTTGCCTCACCATTAGAGCTAGTGTGCACGCGCGTAGGCTTCGAACGCAAAAATTTTATCATTTGCGCCGTTTACAGGCCCCCTTCCTCACCTAACACATTTTGTTCAGACCTTCACGATGCCTTAAATAGTCTAATTTTACGGTTCCCTTCCACGCCACTAATACTCCTTGGGGACTTTAACTTTCCTGGCATTAACTGGCATACTGATCCCCCTTCAACCCAAGAGTGCTGTGCTGAATATTCCGAATTCATCAGCCTTTGCCTTGATTTTAACCTGCACCAGCTTGTTCTGAAGCCTACTCGATGTTCTGCACACTCGGCTAATATCCTAGATTTGATCCTTACTACATCCCCGGAATTTTTCTCGCCCCTAACTTACCTACCGGGTATTAGCGACCATTGTATAATCCAGTGTAATTTGCAGTTAACCATGCCATCTGTTACCTCGTCGAAAGTTATACGTGATTACAAAAATGCTGATTTTGCCGCAATTAATAACGAACTAGAAACTTTCATCACTGACTACATTCCAAGTTTCCACACTCGATCGGTTGAAGAAAACTGGTCAATATTCAAAGAAAAAGCCAACTCCTTAATAAACCGGTACATCCCGCAAAAACGTATTTATTCTAATTCTCGCGCACCCTGGTTCAACTCGCGTCTTAAACGTTTACTGAACAAAAAGAAAAGGCTTTTCCGACGAGCAAAATTAACTGGCAATCATGATCGTTGGAATGCTTACACAATAGCACTGAGCGACTACAAGAATGCTGTAGCAGAGTCCAAAACAACATTCTATGAGCACACGTTGCCTTCTTTTTTGAAAGACAACCCACAGAAATTTTGGAGTGTGGTCAACGGTAAAAAATCTAGTGCCATTGAACTGTGCGATCCTAACAACGAACCTGTCGATCGGAGTGTCTGTTGTGAAGTATTGAATGACGCGTTCATATCTGTATTTTCAGATTCTGTGCTGTGCGCAAGCGCTGTTTTTTTCTGATGTGCATTATTTTCCCATGCTCCCCATTACCATTGACCTAGATGGCGTTGTAAAGTTGATACAGACCTCAAAAGTTTCTGCATGCAGTGGAGTAGATGGCATCAACACGAAATTTCTTAAGGGAACTATTACTTATTCATCTATAATTCTTAGCGAAATCTTTGCTCAGTCACTTCAAACTACCATCCTTCCGAATGATTGGAAGGCAGGGATGGTGATTCCCGTACATAAGTCTGGCAGTCGGTACTCCCCCCTTAATTACAGACCTATATCCCTAACAAGCGTTCCCTGCAAATTAATGGAGCACATAGTTTACTCACACCTGGTTTCATTTCTCGAGTCAAACTTATTTTTCACCCCCTACCAACACGGATTTAGAAAACACTATTCCTGCGAAACACAGCTTTTGTCATTCACTAATGATTTATTCCAGGCGATGGATGCTAACTTTACTATTGACTGCATTTTTTTAGACTTCGCCAAAGCATTCGATACTGTTTCACACGAATTACTTTTAACTAAATTAAGTAACCTCAACATTGATCCTAACGTGCTTGCTTGGATCAAGTGTTTTTTGTCTAACCGTTCGCAATTCGTTTATGCTAACGAATACTTCTCTTCCACTGGTCGAGTAACATCCGGTGTACCGCAAGGCTCGGTTCTAGGACCATTATTATTTTTAATTTATATTAATGACCTCCCCGACCAAATTAAATCATCAATTAAGTTATTCGCCGATGACTGTGTTCTCTATCGTGTCATTTCTAATCCTGGCGACTGCGATACTCTTCAATCAGACATTGGCATAGTAACATCATGGTGTGCTAGATCCCAAATGAAGCTCAATTCTAATAAATGTAAGGCGTTGCGTGTGTCCCGTGTTGTAAGAAATACCACCCTTCCTACGTACAATATTAACAACATACCTGTAGAAAATGTATCATCATATAAATATCTTGGTATCTACATTACACACAATCTTACATGGAACATTCATATAAATTACATTTACGGTAACGCTAATCGCATGCTTGGGTTTTTACGGCGTAATTTTTCATCGGCAACTGCAGCTGTCAAGTTATTTCTGTACAAATCTTTAGTGAGGCCTAAACTTGAATATGCATGCTCCATTTTCGACCCTTCTACTCTAAAGCTAAAAAACACCATCGAATCCATTCAAAACCGAGCTGCTGGCTTTATTCTTTCGAATTATTCTCGTCATGCAAGTGTCTCATCAATGAAACTAACCCTTGACTTGCCTAACCTAGAGTTACGTCGTAAATACTTTCGCCTATGCCTTTTTCACAAGATTTATTACTCTAACGAAACACTTAAGGATGAACTAATTTCCCCGCCATCATACATATCGTCACGCACGGATCATCGTTTTAAGGTTGAAGTTCCAACTTGTCGCACCAACGTTTATTTTGATTCCTTTATACCAAGAACGACGAATGACTGGAACCGCCTCCCTGCCTCCATCACTGCCATTTCTGACGCCACCAACTTCAAGAATATTGTTAATGAATTTGTTTGCAGTAATCACCACTCCTCTCTGTAATGCCTCCGGGCCTTGAGAGTATGACAATAAATAAATAAATTGGCTTATGCGTCAACTTACGTCGGCCCGAAGCTCTGCTACGAGATGGCGGAAGAACCTTGGGCTGCAGTAAAGAGAAAGGGGCCTTTATGTATTTCTATATTATTCCAAACTTTACTCCGATCAAATGGCCTAAACAGTAACGTCATTCCGAGAAAACTAAGCTCACTGCGATGCTGAAGGATAAATGAACCCACATATATGTCACGGCGTAATGTACCTTAAGGAATCCAAAAAGCCTATAAGTATGAGTATCGAAGATGGTTGTCACGTCTGGATATTCGTCTACGTTTTAACAGTGAACTCGAGTTTCAGAAAATGCCAACTAGGCTAACAGGTACTTCTGACCGGAATGTGGTATCTCCCTGCTTACCTGAAAGCAGCGTGAGAGCTTGTCCTCCATGATGATGGTCCTAACCCTCCGTTGGGATGACCAGGCTTGTGACACCCTGGATTAAAGAGCGACAACGTGTTCATCCAGAAAAACCACAAATTTTTGGCGTGTGAGTAAGACCTGCAGCCTTCCGCTAGAGCGATACCGTTTTGCGACAGTTCGGAAGTCTCTCAAGAAAACGGCTTTCTCATTACTTTTCTTATATTGCCTTGTTTCTCGACTTTTCATTTTAATCATGTTCAGCCAGCGCTTCCTTTATTGTGCGAGGTCTGTAAGTTCACAGCCGAAACGTAGTGACCACTTAATAGTAAACGAATTCAAGCGATCTTGATTTCAGTCATTCGCTGTTGTGTGGCGTCGCGTTAATGTTCCAGACGACATACGAACGCCACGCGTGGCAGAGAACAGTGCTTAATGGACATCAACTTTAATGCAAAATAGCTGATAGTTGAAGTTTACTTGACACCTAATTCACGCACACACTGCAGATAGTATCAGGAATACAGACAAAAAGCCTTGAATATTGGTTCGACTAACATATACAACACTATGAACTGGGTTACTTCTCTTTTATTCAAACTGATTATCTCAAATAACGTATAGGATATAGAGTAGATCAGCCGGCCTGTTCCGGTGGATTGCCTGACAACGCGTAAATTACTTCCCCAAGAAATTGCAATATCCAGGTAACCACTTTGAAAAATGCACAGCGAAAGTTTGTAATGTAGATGCGTATATCCGTAGGCGGCCGAGTATGCTATTTGTTCATGATAATTCAAATCTTTAATATGCTACTCAATGGAACAGTATAAGCTATTTCTGATTTTCAAGGCTTGTCCTCTGATTGCACTGCGAAAAACCGTTTCACACATTAGTTATGTTAAAATCCTCAAAGACTATGTGTCGCAATGTCTAGTCAGCAAAGCAGCGCTTACCATACAAACAGGACCAGCGATGTCAGGGTCGCGATTCCAAACAGGAAAGCGTAGATCATCCAGGAAACTGAAAGATAGGTCGGAGCAGCCTTATTAAAACGCCACATTTTTTGTACCGAAACGAATGCTTAAATAAACAAAAATGCAGGCTCTCCCGTAATCGAGTGTAGATTAAGCATCAAATGGCATCCGGCAAAGCAGATTGGTTGGAGATGATACCAGCAACAATCTTAAAATGGCTGTAGTGCATGTTCCCAACAGCACACCTCACCGCACCGCACCACGCCATACTGTGCACAGGACCATAATATAGCTGGCCGGCTAGAAGAAGTAACCTGGCTGAAGGCCGAACGACAGGCAGTGAAAGACGCCAAGGAGAAAAAGCACACTTCCTAGCTAGAAGAGGAATCAATCGAGTCTGGGATTTTACGTGACAAAACCACAATTTGACTATGAGGCACGCCGTAGAGGGGGACCCGGATTATTTTGACGACAAGGGGATCTTCAACGTGCCTCCAGTGCACGGGGTACACGCGTTTTTGCATTTCGCCTCCATCGGAATTTTGATCCTGTGACCTCGAGCTTAGCAGCGCTACACCACAACCGCTAGGCCACAGCGGCGGGTAAAAGCGCCTGAAGGAGGCGCGGCGCAGCGTGGCGGCATCTCACGAGGTGAAGCAAAACTCGTGCCGTGGAACTCACGGACCGCTGGCCTTCATTGCTCAGCGCCAGAAGATTACAATGAAGTGTATGGTGTAGTAGAACTTGTTGTTGGGCGAGTTGGTAGGTATTAGCGAACATTGTTTAACTGCGCGAGCAAACGAACCACAAAGACAGCGAGGGACAAGGACGGGCGCAGACTTGCAACTAAAGTTTATTCCACAAGGTACACATATAAATACACACCCGACATACATCACTGCGCGTGCGCGAAAAAAAAGGGGGAAGGTAAAAGAAAAGTAAAACCTTGTATGTGCGAAACGCGACCTACCTACGCTCGTCAATAAACCTAATCTCACTGGTATGTAAATGAACTGAGGTGTCACTGACACATTGTTGTCCCTTCTTTTTAATATGGTACGCCTCGAGTTGGTACGCCTCTGGCTCGGCTATCTCGGCAGCGGCACAAAATCTTTGTTTCCTTCATGATCGGCTTGCACGTGCACGCCAGGTAGTGGACAGGCAGGTGCCCATTCGTTTTATTTCTAATAGACAATTCGTGCTCACGCAAGCGCACATTCACACACCTTCCTGTTTGGCCAATGTAAACTTTGCCGCATGATAGAGGTATCTGATATACTACTCCAACACTGCAATCTACGTGGGAAATGGAGTGCTCAGTTCCGCACCCTTGGAAGTTATTTTTACTTCTTCCTATGCGTGAGCATAGCCCAGCGAGCTTGCCGGGAGCCGAGAACGCTACCTCAACTCCATACCGTTTCACAACCTTCATTAAGTTGTGGGAAGTCTTGTGAACATAAGGTACAACTGTCCGTTTCTTATTTTTGCGCTCCCTTGTGTCTTCAGCAACATTGCCTTCCGTCTTTGTCTTCTTAAGCACTGCCTCCACTACTGCTGAAATGACTGATTGCGGGAAACCGGCTTCTTCCAGCCTTACAATCTGCTTGTCAACTTTTCTTTTACCTTCCCCCTTTTTTTCGCGCACGCGCAGTGATGTATGTCGGGTGTGTATTTATATGTGTACCTTGTGGAATAAACTTTAGTTGCAATTCTGCGCCCGTCCTTGTCCCTCGCTGTCTTTGTGGTTCGTTTGCTCGCGCAGTTAAACAATGTTCGCAAGTGTATGGTGCTCTGTCTCTGCCTTTTGAACGTTGTTATTGAGAATGGCTAATGAACCTTCGGCGTGTTAGAAGTTCTAGCTTGAGTGATATTGTGAACAAGCATTATGAAAAACTCCGAAGCAATATTTTTTGTAACTTGTTTGGGCAGTAACTAGCGTATGTAATGTGATCCTGTACAAAGGGTTCAGGGCCAGGCACCACACTTTCTTTAAGTTTTGTCTTGTTGCCCGGATGATCGCTTTTTTTTCACGCAACTTGCCCGGATGTTCTCGTTGCCGCATGACTAGCCGCTCGGGGCACTTTGCGTGAATTCGCGGGCTTTTTTCACTCTCAGAAATATATTTTTTTTGAAGCACGTATTGAGCAACACAAACCTGGGTCCAGAATTTCTGATGCTGCTCTGCAATTTTCTCTTTGACACTTTTAATCTATGATATTTGAGAAGTTGAATATTTAGACTAATGATGTGATTAGGCAGAATTCAAAAGGTAATCTGAGTAACTCCAAGCGACGGCAAACAACATTACGGTAATTCTGTCGAGGTACGTGGCATTTGCATATATTTAAATCTCGGTGCATGACATGTGGGACACCCTGTACATGCAGGCTAGTTATGAACGTTATGCACTTTCCTCGCTAGGTGCTCTATCCCAAAGGAGTCCCTATATGACGCCCTACTAGTATGCGCTCACTCTACAACAATGCCCGGATCTAAACTAACGCTATTCACCGCGCAAAACGGATTTCTGCACCTTCGCAATCATTGGACGAGGTGCTTCCCTGCCTATAGGTGGACTTGCCCGGTGGACACCAGAGACAGAAGGGAGACCCATGCTGCTCAGTATAGGAGCCGAAGTCGCATGGGATGCAGTTGCGGAACTCGCCGCCAGGGCTGAAGGACCCGGGCCGGCAGACGTCTGCAAGACATGGCAATGCTAGAGTGATCGGTTCCTCTTGCTGTTAGCGCATCGCGGAGTCGTCTGTTGTCTGTTTGGGAAGCTTGCGGGCCTTGATACTTCTCTTTCAAAAAAGAAGAAAAGAAATATGGTCATTTGGGGGCAAGTTCTCGCTTTCTGCAGACATTGACTGGAGTTTTGCGTAAGCGGGACGCAAGCGGGCAACTGAGGACACACACAGCCACTACTTCTGCTTTGTTCCTTCCTCCCCGTTTCCGCAATGCCCCAGATAAAGGTACACAACCGTCTGTCCCAGACCTTCACATTTTCCACGTACCTTTACGCTTGGATGGTGACATGCTTACACGCCCGCACGAAGGATTTTTGGTGCCTTTCGGAAAACCTCATAGCGGGAAATTAATCCGTAGCCTACGCTAACCGCCCCGTCGTAGCTACAAGTACCACTCTGAGACATAATAACAATCTATCGTCTTCCCGCAGTGTGTTCCACTAAACGAGCCTCAACAATAGGTGCGATTAAACACGTTACACAAACGTAGACTGCTCGTCAAGGGTTCCAGCCTCCCGGAGCATTGCCGATTCCTTTTCCAGTTTCTGCGACTTTCGCACCGAGCCTGTGGCGACATGCGAGTTTACTCACAGCAGCGGCGGTCGTCCACGACATATCCCACGCGACATCCGGTTCCGTTCTTGTCGCTCTCGAACACTGGAAGACAAAACGAAAACCTTTTCTGACCACTCATTTTTAGATGCATTTGTGCACACGTAAAGCACAAAGTATGGTGGGATGCAGGTGAATGCACCGAGAAGTCTCAAACTAAACCTCGTAAGTGTTATGCGTGGTGTCGCCATGACACTTAAGCGCACTGTCATCTGTGTTGTTGGTATTAAAGGACATTAGGTCTGATGTCACCATCCATTCATCTAGTGGGAATGCTCACAATCCTATACGGATCGAAGCACTCCCGTACATTCCTGACTGCGCTGTTAAAGAAAACTGTTCAAAATTCTCGACAACAATAACGTCGGTCATTAAGTTTCTGATTGCACATGGTGTTTACACATGTGTGTTTGTGTTCACGTGCATGCGTGTGCGTTTATGTGCGTGTGTTATCACTTGTGAGTAGGCGTGCACGTCCGTGCTTTATTTGCGTGTGCGCGTAATTTGGACATGCATGTGTTTGTGTGCGTGTGCGAACCACACATATTGCTTGCGACGTCCAAATGTACTCTCGCACGAGAAAGAAATAAAGGCGGTATTTGTTACGGAAATGCAATGCGCATTATCACCGACCCCTACCTTGGATCTCGTGATGAACTATGATGAACACCTCGCGGCGTGGCAGCCGGACGTATCCCGAGCACACGTAGTGGCCGCTCAGCACGGCCGTGACCTTGGGAAACCGCAGGCGGCCCGTGCTGCTTGACGAGACGAGACGCGGCCATGATTACGGCGATTGCACTCAGCGTTTACTGCACTTTGTACCTGCCAACCGCCTCTTGTTTGTACTTTGAGTTGCTTCGAAGCTTTAATAAATTAAAGTAGCGAAACGTATATCTGTATACATACATTTCTGCAGTTTATTCCTCCACCTGTTTTATCTATCATCTGCCCGTTCATCAGCCAATCCACCACAGACCACGTGCCTCACCTTTCTGACAGTAGCGCCTGGTTGAGCCACGCCGTGCCGCCAGCCTGGTCACTCCAGCGAGCCCGTCTAACCATTACGCCTTCCTTGGCCGCGCAAGGCATCACCAGAGAGTCGTGCAGTCTGACGCGGTGCACCTGGAGTTTCTTGGCGACCAGTTTGATGCTTCTCGAGTAGCGAAAAGTGCATAACACCAGGAGAAGCAAAAGGCTGGAGGCCCGGAGCATGCACTTCATCTTCTTCTTCATCTTCGCCCCTAATTTTTTACACCAGGCGTACTACAGGAAGATAGCAAAAAGCGTCCTTTAAATGCATGCCTCGCTGTTTGATGCAGGTACTACAGCAATGAATTAGAGCGCTATTTGTCAGTTATTCAATTTATAATGTCATCTGGGACATTCGCCTTTAGTTTGACTTACCTTAGCATCTTGCGCCTAATGTCCTTAGTGCCAGGACACGGCCCCAAAACAGGGTGGCTTCCCGCTGTAGACACGGGTACCGGGCGCTTAGGACACGTTTGAGAGCAGTCATTTCGAGATCCCCAGGCGTAGGTTGCAACTGGTGTCGGTGCCGAAGAGTACGAAGACAATCTTCCTCCGCCCGGGAAAGGTCGGAGCGAAGAAAGCAGACACCAGGGGGTGGAAGACGCGCGACATAACACTGACCTATCAACTTAACATTTTAAAACATGTTTAACATAACCATTTTCAAGCGCGAGTTGCTCCACTTGCTTGGAAAAAGGGGACCAGTCAAACGCGGCCACAAGCAGCTCGCCACCGACGTTATTGCAGGGGTTCCTCTTTGTCTACGAGATTAACAGCGAGATGAATTAGTCGCACGCAGTACTATTCGCACCTGCTCATCGCATCTATATTTATTAGCCTGCTTTTGCACAAAGTTGACCCGTAGCGTTGCCGTCACTTCTCCTGTGGTGGACTGAAAGCCTTTCCACATGTGCGATAGCAAGGACTTGTCCGGTTCATGCGCACTGACTGCTGAAAAAATTGGTGTCAGCAGGTCCAAAGAACTGCGCATGCCTTTTTTTTAAAGCTAAACATTGTCCGAAACTGCTTGCAGTATATATTTGTTGACTCCAAGATCTCCCGTGAATACTGCCTCTTGGAGTACTTCCTGGTTGTTGAGGAGGCTTTGTTGCATCTTGTCTTGCTGGGCAAGCTGAGCGTTGAGAAATTTTCCTTGCTGTATGCAATGCAGCAATAAAATTGGGGGTGTACTTCACGTACTTGATCAACTGTTTTGACCTCTCCTAAATCTATCGCGATTTTTCGTCGCATGGGGTCAAAGAACAAAAGTTTGAGCCGATGCGCTTGCGTACTCAGCATCAAAGTAACGTACGTGTGAATCGCGCTGCAGCGCGAGCTCGTGCGCTGCTCGCTTGATGTAGCTTTTCATGACAGCGCTCGAACATCGATCTGCTGCAATAAAATACTACCCCGCTGCACTGCCTCAACATGCTGGCTTCAGGTCAAGGATGAGCACGTTTAACTCTCTGACCTGTGCTGCTCGTATTGGGGTAGTGAATTGTCACCGAATCAGCCTGCCCATTCCGTGCTCATTTGCACACACCTGGTCACTTCATCCCTTCACACTGGTCGAAGGGCCAGGTAAATATGACTTCCAGCGAAACTAATGGCTAAGACGGCTCAGACATAGAGAGAGAGAGTGCGTTAGTCAACAACAAATCCCGGAGAGAGTGTCACTAGAGGCGATGCCAATGAGACTTCTTTTTATTCTGCCGCAACGGTAAGGGCGCGCCATGTGTGATAGCATGGTCACGGTCTATGTTACTATGGTGGTCACAATTACTGCGATAACACGGTGTTCACCACTTCCATGATATATGCCACTACCGTCCTGCCGCAGCGCATTTTCTTTTCAGTGCAAATTTATCGCGGATGAAATTAGTAATGCCCATAAACGTGGTAGTAATCTCAACTTCATGCAAAATGGCAATCAGCGAGCGGTTTTCTAGGATCAAATATGTGCACCTGACGCTACTATATGTGTAACACTCAGTATGATAGCAATACCTTTCGATACCAGCAATTTATAAATTCCAAAGTTTTTGTTAAAGAAACACAACCACGTTATTAATGGCTGATCTCGCCGCCCTAAATTATTAGCTGCGGTGATGAAGAGAAGCAAGTTATTAGATTACTTCAACGTCCTTGGGAAAAATTGAGTCAGCCAACTTGCCATGAAAAAAAAAGGAATACGCAATGAGGTGCCCGTGGCCAATAAGAGATGAGTTGGCGTTTGAAAGTTCAATGTGATATACGCTGTGACATAGGACTAGGTCAGACACTTTCCTCGATGAAGACAGGCAGGAGGTAAACAGATACTTTCGTTGTGAAGACGCTTCTTTCCATTTGCGTTTACGCCTCCTCTTTTGCTCAGCGGGACCATAATTGACGCTTAATCGCTGTTTGGATCCCTTTCTTATTGAGCGCCTGTGTACCACCGATGCTGCCGATAAGCCGAAAATTTCCCGAAGCCCGAGAAAACAGAAGGCCAGGCTGTAACAAAAAAATTAAACACGTATAGATAACCACCAAAGCACGGATAAGGCGTACCTCGCTTCACAGCAAGCTCACGCGCACTGTTTGGACAGTCCAACACACTTGCTCTTCTTGGCTTATATCCATCTTTCATATATAGCCCGCTCTACATGAAAAAGTGCCGCTGTACGTTTTGTTTGGTTACTGCTATCTTTTTGTTTTTCTTTCGCTAAAAGAAAACAAATTTAGCGGAGCATGGCCACTGCGCTTGCCTCCTTGTCCTGGTTTCACTGCGTCTTCTGTGTCGCGCTACGCCCAGTCTTCGTTCCTGCACAGTCGAGTCTATTAAAAAGAAGAAAAGGCCTGAAAAAAAAGTTCAGTAGAGGTGCTGGGTATCGATCCCAGTACCTCTCGCATGCTAAGCGAGCGTTCTACCATCTGAGCTACACCCCCTTTTTTTTTCTTTATTGCCGACTTCAACACGTCAGTTTACAAAATCAGTCCGCGCGAAGAACACAACACGTATGTTAAAAATACGTCACCCTCACTTGGGGTTACGTGATGAGATTAAAATTCACGCATGTGTAGCAAAGCTTCCATTCTTGGAAGCCACTCAGGCACTGGGTCTTGTATCTTGTATCCTTCAATAGCTCTTCTAACAGATTCACAAAAATACTATCTTATGGGCCTGGCATCAATGTCTGCGTGGCTGACCGCCATCCTGGATCGCCAAATACTGTGCAGGCCCAATATCATAATCATGTCAAAAGGAATCCCGTCTTCACTCTCGACGGGCAGAAATCTAATTCCGAAAGCATCAACCGGTAAGTCTTTTTTGTCATCAATGTCATCAGCGTATGCTGATGACATTTTTTGTCATCAATGTCATCAGCGTATGCTGATGACATTGCCGTATTCTGTGCTGACTACGAAAGCGTTCGTGTTGTGGTTCAAATTGTGAAAGACTTTTGTTCTGTGAGCGGGAGTGCTGTGAACTGGGCTAAGTGTTTGGGGTTCTGGCACGGCGACTGGCCCTTAACCCCAACGAATTTCGCAAACATGACTTGGACAGCAACCCCAGTAAAATATTTAGGAGTGCCGCTGGAGAATTATCGCGACAGTGAGCCATATTGGAAATGCCAAGTTGCTGAAATGCGTGAGAAGGCCGACAGGCTCAAAGGCTTCAGCTGGTCTATTTTCGCGCGTGCCACAATTTGTAACCTTTTTCTTGTAACCAAGCTGTGGTATGTCTTGCAAGCAATTCATTGTTCTCGCGTCAATGTGCAGAAGCTGCACCGTGTATTTGCGGTTTTTGTGTGGGGAAGCACTTGGGAGCGGACACGACGCACCAATCTGTTTCACCGCGTCCGCTCTGGAGGACTAGGTTTGGCCCATCTATATCTGCGCCAGTTGGTTAACCGATTTATGTTTTTTCGTGACACGAATAACCCCTTTTTGCGAACTGTGTGTCAGGTTAGGTTGGGCAGGGTTTTGCCAAATTTGGTTGTTAGTTCGGAGAGTATGCAAGGGAGCATTTTTGGCTTCCTTAAAGAGGTGTACATGGCATGTCGCGTCTTGCAAGTGCGATTTTCGTTTGAATATTTGTCAGTGGTGTCGCGAAAGAAACTTTATAAGGACCTGTGTGAGGTCTTTCTTCCGGTACCGTTGTACAGGTCGTTGTACTGTGCAGGTCCATGGCAGTCAGTTCTAAAACGTGTGAAAAGAATGACAGTACCAGGCGGAGTTAAAAGTTTCTTCTTTAAGCTCCATACGAACACTCTTGAAGTCAAGACGTATTTGGAAGCGAAGGGTTTCTTTGTGCCTTGGGGAAATCATTGTTTCATATGCCGGAAGCCGGAAACTATCGAACATGTTTTCTTAGATTGTTGGGAAGCCCTTTTCTTTTGGGACATTCTCCAACGCACGATTAAAAAAGTCTGAGCTACACCCCCGACGGAGAACCATCGCAACAGTACGCCATTTCATCCGTAGGCATTCGACGCAAAACTAGGCCGAACAACGGGACCGAAGATTCCAGCGGCAACCGGCTGCGCCGTCAACCTCGCCTCGCAATCTACATTGAGTTTATACCGTATGGGTAGCGTTATTTCACACTGCAATATTGACGGTGACAACCCATGGAATGGAGTCGCAAGTACACCGTTGTCCAACTCAATGACTATTTGTGTACTGAAGTCGACAAAAAGATACGTTTTACATTTTGGGTCTTCCGAGCTAAATTGCTCCGAGTTGGCGCTGCTTATAAAACAATACCTCTAGGCTCTGATAATTGCCTCTTGACATGAATGAATGAATGAATGAATGAATGAATGAATGAATGAATGAATGAATGAATGAATTTATGAATGAATGAATGAATGAATGAATGAATGAATGAATGAATTTCCTTCCTGTCAAGTTGGCTATAGACCTGGCGTGATTAATGTTTTTCTGGCACTCCTTACCTTATGTTAACGCTAAGGGAAAATTGAAGAAATCAGGAGCTTTAAGTATCTTTAGGTCTTTAAGTAATGAATTAGTTCGAAAGTCAAATGGTACTTTGCACACAACACGAACAGCTCTCTTTTTCATACGAAAAATACGATTAATATTAGTGGCAGATGTGCCCCAAACGAGGCAGCCGTAATTTAGGTGGCAACAAAAAAAAAGAGTTCTAGAGCAGAAGTGTTACCTTCTGTGGAATCTGTTTAATAGTGAAAAATGTACCTGAAACTTGAGAAATCTTGCTTGTTAAAAAAGTGGTATGACAGTTCCAAGACATTTCATGATCAAAGAAAACACCTAAGGTTTTGATGGAATTCACGAGCATGATTTTCGAAGAGCCAAGTTTAATGTCATCCTTCAGGAGAGCATTCTTCTTGCCATGAAATAAAATTGATTTTATTTTTCCTGTGTTGATTTACAACCCACTTTCGACAGACCAAGTGAGTGAGTGAGTGAGTGAGTGAGTGAGTGATTGAGTGAGTGAGTGAGTGAGTGAGTGAGTGAGTGAGTGAGTGAGTGAGTGAGTGAGTGAGTGAGTGAGTGAGTGAGTGAGTGAGTGAGTGAGTGAGTGAGTGAGTGAGTGAGTGAGTGAGTGAGTGAGTGAGTGAGTGAGTGAGTGAGTGAGTGAGTGAGTGAGTGAGTGAGTGAGTGAGTGAGTGAGTGAGTGAGTGAGTGAAGCAACGCAATTAGGAATGCCTGCAGAACGATCAGCCTTCCCCTGTAAGGGAGGCGTCACCGTGACGCGGCCATGACGTGGCGTCTTCGGCCATGACGTCTTCCCGGCGTGTGGCACCTCTACTTCGGCCGCTGCCGCACTACTTCTTTTGGTTGACCGCGCCTGCCCCTCTTTTGGGGTGGCAGCCTCCCTCCGGTTTCGCTCGGTCGTTGCCTTTCGAGGGCCGCCGAGGTCTGGACAACCTGGGGTTGGACATCTTGATCGCAGCACCTCGTTGCGGCCTCTAGCCGCAGCGGGATCGTTGTTATCGTTGCAGCTTCGTGCGGATTCTTGGCACAGTCCCAAAGGATGCGAGCTGCAGTCGCTCTTTCCTTTCGGCACACACAACACAGGTCACTTACATAAACACTTGGACAAACGTGCCTCATCAGCACCGGGTGAATAACGACCCCGTTTGAAGTTATCGATATAAAACCGCTTCCTTACGGGCCAAGTCCGGATGAGGTTGCGGCATAGTCCTTCTCTCTAGTCTGTACCGCTTCACAATTTCATTGTAGGAGGTAATTTTGTCCTTGGTCTCCCACCACCCCGACGGGTCGACCGCAGTAGCAGCGGCACGGTTGGTTAGTTCTCGCGCCACCGCGTTCACCGTCTCATTGTGGCTTGCGTTGCCGCGATCCCACACATGACTGCCCATGTGGGCCGGAAACCAGTATATCACGACACACCGATTTTCATTCGCGAGATCGACCACACGCAACACACGCGCGGCTTCACCACACACCCTTGCTCTGGCGTAATTTCTCACTGCCGTCCTAGAATCACAGAGCACAGTCGTGCACTCGGGGTCGGCGATGGCCAGGGCAATGGCCACCTCCTCGGCTGGATGCGCCCCTCGAGTCCGCACACTCGCAGCTGTTCTCGTTGCACCGATCGATACCCCGACGACTGCAGCGGCGAATGCCTTTCTGTCATGGGAATACTCTGCCGCGTCCACAAACACGGCACCCCTGTCTTTGGCATGGAGGTCGA
Organism: Dermacentor albipictus; assembly: GCF_038994185.2. Lineage (NCBI taxonomy): Eukaryota > Metazoa > Arthropoda > Arachnida > Ixodida > Ixodidae > Dermacentor > Dermacentor albipictus. The sequence goes on along the minus strand of NC_091830.1, from coordinate 30,319,733 downwards.
TGAGCACCTTGGCCCTCGCCGCCCGCCGCTCTTTGTGGAACTCAGGTTTCATGTTTCTTGGCACCGGACATACCCATAGCCGTCTACTAATTGCGCCCGGTACAGGCACTTCTGTATTTTCGGGTCACCTTTCGTTTGGCCCCAGGCCTAGATCACGCAGCACTTGTCTCCCGTTCTTGTTTCCGACAGCCGCGCGAGCTGAGCGGTCCTCTGGGCCTCGGCGATTTCCTCCGGGGGCTGTTATGCACTCCCAGGGCCAGGAACTTGTCGGTGCTTGTGCAGTCGCGAATTCCGAGTGCAGCCTTGTGTGCTTTGCGTATGAGCGCATTGATCTTATTTCGCTCGCACTGCCTCCATTTGTGGAAAGCAGCAACGTATGCAATGTGGCTTACAGCGAAGAATTCCACTAGCCGGGTGAGGCTTTCTTCCTTCATGCCTGCTGTTCTGTGTGACACCCTCTAGATGAGGCGAATGGCCGTCGTGACCTTGGCCGCGAGACGGTTGACCGTCTCACCGTTGACACGTTTGCGATCACTCAGCATCCCCAGCACTCGGATCTTATCGACATCCGGGATCGTGTGACCGCCGCTCGTCTTGGTCTTTATTGTCTCTTGCTCTCTCGCAGGTTCGTTGCCTTTCGTCTTCATAGCTGCTCTTTTCGGAGGAATCACCAACAGCTCAGACTTGCTTGGGGAACAGACGAGGCCAGACCCGTCCACCTGCTCCTTGACAGCGTCAACCGCCTCTTGCAATGTCCTCTCGATGTGAATTGTGTGCTTAAAAAATTGTTTACAGAACAAGTATATAATTTTTAAGCACACAATTCGCAGCTGTAAGCAGTGTTACAGCATTACTTGAAGAAAACAATGTGGTTGCATCATCAGCATATAAAAAAATTGGTGGGGAAATCTACATTAACAATACCATTAATAAAGATATTAAAGAGAAGAGGGCCTAAAATGCTACCCTGCGGAACGCCCATATAGACTGGTTTAACTTGGGATGAAATGTTATTAATTTGCTCAAATCGGCATCTATGACACACATATGACCTAATCAAGTCTAAAGCGATGCCACGAATACCATAGCGATTCATTTTATGTAAGAGAAGCTCGTGGTTAATACAATCGAAGGCCTTGCTAGAGTCTACAAAAATACCTAGAGTAAGGAGGCCATTATCAAAATTATCTCAAACGAATTCTTTTCGCTGAAGCAGGGCAAGTTGAGTAGACCTATTTTTACGAAAGACAAACTGACAATGGGTGAAAAGATTTTTGCTTTCGAGGAAATCAGAAATGCGTTGAAAAATATTTTCTCTGAACTTTTTGAAAATATGGGGAGAATAGAAATTGGTCTATAATTTGTCAACAATTTCTTATCTTCTTTCTTGAATAAAGCTAAGACTATTGCAGTTCGCATATGACATGCGAATACAGCGGAAGAAAGGCAGACATTGTGGACGTGCAATAATGCAGGCGCAGTTAAATCTAGGACGTATTTCGCAGGTTTAATCTGAATACCATTGACATCACAAACGCTGCTGTTATTGAGTTCGCTGAACTTGCATATTATTTCAGATACGTTCGTGGGATGAAAAAAAACTGAATCGGACCAATGAACGGATAAGTAACGACTAGCATTCATGTTGATAGGTGCACTTGCAACGCTGGTAAAGCTAATGTTAAACGTGTCAGGCAAAAACACGTCTGGAATTACACTGCCATTTTCCAAAATACCTGTTGGAGGCTGATAAACAGGCACACGATTCAACAAAACATTGGCCTGCTTCCACAATTTGCGGCTGTCATTCCAGCAGGATTGAAAATACTCGAGATGATAGCGGTCTTTAGCGCGGCGCAGCTCGTTTGTTAATTGGTTCCGAAATTTAATGATTTAAAAACCTGCAGGTCATGTGGATTCCGGGTTTTAATGAACTCATTATATAATTTTATTTCAACCTTGATTTTACGCAGTAATTCTATCATGATCCAGGGTTTGCAGATTTTTGAAGAACGTGAAGGTTTGGTACGAAGTAGGAGAAGTTTTTTTGCAGCAAGCCCGAAAAGTGTGCAAGAATGTTTCATAGACAGCATCTGCATTATGCCCAGCAAAAACATCCCCCCAGTTAATCAGCCGTATTTAATTTCACAACTGTGCAAGCTAGTGCATTGTAATTGGTCGATAAGGGAAGTTACATTTGTTTTCTCTATTAATATTACGGATGAGACTTAGGAAGATGCGCATGTGGTCGTTTAAGCTATACGTGAAAACAACGGCTTTTATGTCAGCTTGAGGAAAGTTTGTCAAAAAAAAGATCAATACAGGTAGATGTGTTAACTGTGACCCTGGTTGGAATTGAGATAGTATTATGACAGCCATACGCCTGCAACAAAAGCAACAAGTCACGACTTGCTGCGGTATCAGTCAACACGTCAATGCTGAAATCGCCACCGAAAACAACTGCACATTGTAGATCATGTGCATATGAAAATAATTTCTCCAGAAACGACAAGAATCGCTCAACATTCCCATGCATTGGGTGGACGGTAGAATACAGAGAATATAGTTCGTGCGTGCAGCACAGGTAAGACTTCAGTCTTCCATAAAGAAGCAAAATTAATCAATGCAATTTATTGAAAGATTACCTTGCACAAGCATGCTCACACCACCTCCGCGCGAAATTGTTCTGGACCTAGTAAAACAATGATATCTCGGAAGGCACCATGGGGTAGAGTGTTGGTCATACCACGTCTCAGAGAGCATTATGAAATCGAACAGAAATTAGAGGCTTTCAAATAATAAATCAAGTTCATCTTTTTTTATTTGTAGCAGACTGGCAGTTTCGGTGAAAACATTTAGTCGCCCGACTATGATAATTTCCAATATAATTCACAAAATCTGATGGAAGTAACAAGCCTGTAAAAGACATGGCAGTAGAACACAATTATCCATCAAACACGTTTTATGATTTCAATTCATCAAGGTCGGCAGCACAGGTGATCGTGTGCGCATGACCGCCTTCTTTTTTCTTTACAAACACTTTTCCGCGACAGTGCCAAGTGAAACTGAATTCATTGGCACTTTCCCATTCTTTAGCGGTCTTAAAAAGCGCCCTGTTAAGGGCACTTTATTATTTATTATGGGCTGTTATGGGCAGTTTGGTTTTCCAACATGAAAACACCTATTTCTACTGTTGGCAGTACTTTACGTTTGTTCAGCCACTGATCTCTTACCGATTGCTGTGCAAAGCGCATGATAACACCGGGAATCTTATCAGGGTTAGAAGGAAGCCTGTGCACGGCAAGAGCAGATTGACTGGTCAGGGGATCAAACTAACTTTGGCTCAAGCACGTTTATTTTGCTGATTAGGGACTCATCTTCATGCATTTGGAGGTCCTGAATTTCAAGGTTCTGTTTCCTGTTTTGGGTATTTCAGATCATTCAATGCAACAAACTTTCGTACCTCGTCGTTGGCACCGGAGTTTTCAAGGTTGGAAAGCCTGGAATTTGTGCTCTTAATTTCAGCGTCATGCTAGCAGACTTGAGCAAGTATTTCGTCATATTTGGCATTAACTGCAATGATGTCTCAATGCCATCCGCCGTTTTCTTTATGGGTAATAATTCATCAAGCTTACGGCTGATGTCAACAATCAGAGAAGCTACAGTGGGTCCCATATTACTATTCATGCAAGGCGCATTTGTTTTGCTCATGCTTCAATGTTGACACCTCCAAGCTTTCTTATATTCTTCCCCCGTAAATTTCAAAGTCGTTTCGGCGATTCCCGAGCATTCGCCAACATGTCATGTAATGAGCATCAGCTTCGATGTCAACGTCACATTTTGCGCAAGTTTCATCTTCTAAGGTACTCATAACTGAGACAGTTAACAAGCAGGCACGGTAACATGGAGGAAAAGCAGCGCAACCAAGAATTGACAGAACACCTGTATATATATATATATATATATATATATATATATATATATATATATATATATATATGTGAGGTGATTTTCAATGTGGTGCAAAAAACTCGGCAACACATAACTAGGTGCCATATTGAGGGCAACATTGAGGTGCCATTCACATCGCGCAGCCTACCAGTCTCGCACACGACTCGGGTATTTTCATAAAGTTCCAAACAGAAACCATATCCTCATATGTCCCTAAGTAGCCAATCGAGTACCTTGCTTTTGGTAAGTCTCAATGTTAACTCAGAAGTTATTACCTAACGTATTCATCTCGTATATAAAGTCAAATACATTGAAAATTGTATGGAAGTGGTTTAGGTACATTATTACAGTAAATGCTTCCTGAAAATTCCTTCTGATTTCGCGTCGACCACTGTGTCACCACACACATTGAATAGCAGTGACGGGTTTTATATAGCGATGATAGTTTTCTGCACACAGACGCAGACGCTGCCTTCGGCATCTCCAGGCTACTTGAAGGAAATGTATTTTCAGGATCCTCACATATACCAGTCGGTATATGCTGTCCACAAAGTAATTAAAAAACGTGAGAACGAACTCTACGGACTCCATTTTCTACCCATCAATCACCCGCTGCCTGGGCAAATATATAAGTGCCATACGCAAGCACAATATTGGTGTCTGATTTTCCTCCTGTATAAAACGCTGGCCTGCGCCAAGAGTCAGCAACGCAGAAAAGCAGACAGCGTTTGTTTTACGACACCCGTCATTTGTTGTCTCTATCTTCTGAACATTACAAAAGAGGTTTGCGAGATTCTGAGCAAAATTATAGAAGAAACAAACTGCAGAGATGCTGCGTATACAACGCAGTATAGCTGTCGCATTCAGAGAGATTCCATCTGATTTACATCCTCGCTGAGGCCGACTTGTTACAGGAGCCCTCAAAGAGCACACTACGCTTGGTCTGAAACACAGACAAGGAAAGGAGAGCAAGACAGCAGCAGAAACCGGTTGTCGCTGCTGTTTTTCTTTTCCTTTGTTTGTTCTCATTTTACCCTAAACAGGGTGCGATCTGGCTGTCGCGAGGATAAACGAAGTTTCGTCAATCGAATGAAACTAGATACCTTCTTAACTCTCCGTTTTCCATTGTGTTTCCGCTATTCATGCGACAACGCTCTCCGCTGGCGGTAAGATGAATAAACAGAGCAAAACGTATTCCAGCTTTAGTAACTTTGGTAAACAGCTTCACTTATACTATTACCTTCGCTTACATGAACGCGACTCGAGCGGGTCGAGTTTCATAATTCGATTAGACCGAGCCCCATCCTACAGTTTCACATTGCAGGCATCTTGCCAAGCTGGCTGAATGAGTCAATCCACCACTTGGAAAAGCTCACCTCGACGTCTAGATGGTGGCGAAATGCAGGAAGACGCCCGCGTATCGTGAGTAACGCGCGCGTTTAAGATGCCCCAGGTGACAGTGACAGTGACAAGAACTTTATTAGAGTGTCCTGAGGAACTCGATCGGGGGGACCGAAGGCTCCCCGATCAAGTTGGTGGCTCCGCCCACAACGGGACAGGGAGGTGGTGATTCTCCGTGACGTCGCGGGCCCTCTGGACGGCCTGTAGATGGTGTAGTAGGAGGTCAAACTTTTTTCTGAGTCCAGCACTACGGCGTGCCTCATAATCCTATCACGGTTTTGGCACGTAGCGCCCCGAAATTCAATTTTGTTTTAACCGCCATGCGTTTTACTGAAGTCTAAAATGCGATTCGTTCAGCCACTTTCCCTGGTGCACGTGATGGTGGCATGAGAATATTGTTATTGTTGGCCACTTCACCCGTCAATGCGATATTGCTACGTGTTGTTTTCTTGTTGTTTTCCACACTTTTGTTCTGACTCTTCGCATGACTCTAGAAATACAAAACAAAAAGAACTCTAAAATTTTGGCCAGAGCGAGGTGAAAGCTACGCGCGTACTCTGAAACCTGACACGAAGCCACAGAATCTGAATGTGCATACGATACAGGTAGCCAACACCAACTTGACAATAAAAAACCTTGCCCTGACGGGAAAAAAAGAATACCGTCCGTCGAGCCGGATTTGAACCAGCGACCTATGGATGTCCGCATTGGGCGCAACCGCTACAGTCCACCGCTCTACCAACTGAGCTATCGACGGAACGTTGGCGCCGTCAATATAGACTTGTCTGGGCCGTACAGTCCCGTAGTGTGTGATCCACATGCGAAGGCTAAAGCGTGGCTTCCAGCAATCCTGGTCTAACTACAGGTTTTGAGCCGCTCAGTTTGAACACAACCTTATAAGACTCCATCAGCGCCTACGCCATGCGGTGACTGCAGTAAACAAACACCTCTGGAAAGGGAACGTCACACGTAGGCTATCGCATTGCGCTGCTCAGCCGCAGGTTGCGGGTTGGATACCCGGCAACGGCGCTCGCGATGATGTGGGAGCGTAATTTAGAAAATAAAAGATTTAGTTGCATGTTAAAGTAGAGTGGATCCAGTATTATTTTGACCACCCGGGTGTGATCAAAATAATACCGGATTTATTTTTCAGTTTAGGTACTTCGATCCCCCAAGAAGTTTCTTTAGTAACCCTTTAGAGCGATACTGCTGCTATGTGTTATGTTTCTTTTAGCTGTACGCGAACTAAAAGAGTTACTGCACACATTCTCATATTGAAACAACGCAAAGATGAAAAATGTACATATATTAACTCCTGATTGCTTTCTTTTTTATTTGCAGAAAAAAAATAACAGTCCGTCGAGCCGGATTCGAACCAGCGACCTATGGATGTCCGCTTGGGTGAAACCTCTACAGTCCACCGCTCTACCAACTGAGCTATCGACGGAACGGGAAACTGGGCGCATATCGGTATGTCTTGAAAGCGGCCCCGCACAGTGGGACCCAGTTAAGATAGCCAACGCCCGTCTCGCACACCTTACACGGAGGAGCCGTTTCTGCTTCGCACCTTTCTTCGTTGGCCAGCATGACTGATCGCGCTTTGTCCCCGTCGTTGTGCCTTTCTTATCGCTGCTATTGTGGCGTCATTAACAGAACGCCTGCGCAACCCGCCTCACGTGAGGCGCGTTCTCACGACGTATTTTGCGCTATGCGCACATGTTGATATTGAAGCACCAACTTGCCCACGCTTATACACTTTATCAAACTATATTTAAGGACTTTTAATGGTTTGTCATTAGGAATGTCGAAATTGGAAAAAGTGTGTGGGTGAAGTGTGGAATGCCAGTCACGTGGCAGACATTGAGGGGGACAGAGACGACTGTATGCCGCAAGTTGCACTACGCTCCTCGAAGAGGTAGCACGTGCGTCCAATGAGCTCCTGAATTGCGATACGAGGACAGCCGTTTAAAACATGGATACAGGAACTCAAATAGGCGCGACGTATAAACCCATTTCTTTCTCATTTACCGCTAACTCGCCCCTTCTTTTGCTCAGATGCTCCAACTGAGACGCCGGTGCTTTTACGTTGACTTGATGAGTCCGCCGGTAAGTCGTGCGGCATTGATGAAGCTGGGGCAACGCACTTCCGTTCTCGCAGAATGCTTATGGCTTTTTGCCCGAAGTTGACCGAGAGGAAAAGGCACACATAGACCGCAGCGTTCGATCACACATCGCGGTGGCCCCTATTCCCCAAAACATGCACCCCAAGTACCATCCCGGACGACGCAGAGCAAGGGCAAAGACTTCGCAAACGTTTTGGCAAGGGACCGGGAGTGAACTATATCGATGCCAGTCGAACCAGCTCAGCACCTTCACCATAGCCTCTGCATGTAAGAACAACATAACAACGCCATCCTTCAAAACCACATCGGCATGTGTGGCAGAGGCTGCAGCCATAGCCTTGGCCATTCAGGATGCCTAGCGCCAAACCGATTCGGCTGTCATATTATCCGACTCACAAGCGGTTTGTCGCCTGTTTCTACGTGAAATGACACCCCAATCAATGCTCAAAATTTTAGGAAATCAACTATAAGGGCACCACACTATCATATGGTGTCCGGCACACGGAGGACTGCCAGGAAACGTGAGGGCAGACCGTATTGCTCGAGGATTAAACGTCCGAGCAACGTCATGGCCTAGTGGCGAGCTTCCACCGAATTCTTCTGACAGCCTCCTACATCAAAGGCAGGAGCGGAGAAGTTTTGGACATCCTAATTCCGATTCGAACCACCAGCAAGAGAGGGACTGGCGTCGTATTCAGACGAATACATACCCTACACAGAATACACCCCCACGAGGTTCACTGACGAGTGCCCGTGGTGCACAGACACACCCACACTAAAACACATCACATGGGAGTGCCCCGGGATGCCTCCGCACATAGACAGCCCCGTATTACACCTACATCCACTAATGAGGAATAGACAGTGGATGGAATGGCTTGCGGACGAGGGTTGGGAGAGCCAACTGGCTCTTCTGTACCGAGCCCATCGATCCGCTCGTGTCAGTGGGGCCCTGCAATAGGGGCCCCAGTCATTGTGCCTTATTTTATTTGTATTTAATAAAGTTTTTACTTACTCACTCACTGGCGCGACGCGCAGGTTAAATGTTTCCATGCAGGCGACCTTGGACGGACCACAGCTAGAGTGTTCGATAATCAGGCTACGGTCACGCATTGTTCAGCTATTTTGCCCAGTAAATAACTTCAGAGAGATTGAAACTGTAAAAGCACTGCATTCCACGTGAAAGTGGACACTGGAATCCCTCGGCGGTGTTTCGAGCTAGGTACAATATCACGAATAGAAAGCGAAACGAAAAATTTACGTGAATGACAAGAAATTCTATCCCAAACATTTGATCTTTTTCTGAAAGTTTAGCTTTATAAAAAGCGAAAAACGAAAGCGCTCTTTGATATTGTAGCGCTTGTTGTGTTTTGTTCTTTTACGTTTTTTTAACTACTCTCATCATTCATTCACGATAAATCTTTTTCGTATAATACACGAAAAAAAATTCACCTGAACAGCATATAAACTTCGGGCATATTTGCCGCGCTTTTAAAGGTGTTTTATTATAGAAAATGAAGCAGTCTTAAACAGGGTTGACATATATTGCTTATGCTAAAGTTGCCCAAAATGCCAATTAGATATCACACCCTCTACCCAAGTCAAGCACGAAGGTTCTTATAGATAGCTTATGGTAACTGCGCATGCATACATTTGGCTACATTGGAACCGGTCACTACTTTGCGTTCGAAGAGAACTGCTTTTCCGTGGGTCTATGTTATGTGTTAATGACACTACTTTGAGCACGTGCCGTGTATAGAGTGCTTCGCTTCTTGCATATGTTAACGCCTTGGTGGAATATTTCCGCGATTGTGGCTCACTCTCCGTATCGACTCTTGATGAAATGAACTTTTTATAAACACAAGAGAACAGTCGTTCAAACTAGATGAAGCCTGTGTACCTGTGCTCATAGGCTTCATGCCCATCTATCATCGATAGTCCGTCTATCATGGCCTATGTACGTTTACCATGTAGACTCCGGTCTGCATGAAACACTGCTGTTCGACGTTTTATTTAGTTGCTGCTCTTCTGTATTTCTTATCCACGAGTGTTTTTCAATCGCTAAAAGAAAAGACATAAAATTCACTAAAGCGTGGCTAATTCGCTTGCATCGTCGTATTCGTTTCACTGCGTCTTCGGTGCGGGGTTATTGCAAGTCTTGCTATAAATTATCGTTTCCTGAACAGCCGTGTCAAGGGAAAAAGAAAGAAGGTCGAAAAAAAAATAACCAGTGGAGGTGCTGGGTATCGATCCCAGTACCTCTCGCATGCTAAGCGAGCGCTCTACCATCTGAGCTACACCCCCGACGGAGAACCAGCGCAACAGAACGCCATTTCAAGCGCAGGCATTCGACGCGGAACTAGGTCATACGACGGAATCGAAGATGCCGGCGGCAACCGGCTGCTCCGGCAACCTCGATCGCCTCACATTCTAACAAGCCAGCGTAAGTCCGTGTAAAGTGCGGATGCTGAGCAGCGACGTTCTCGTTTCGATTAAATCAGCGTCGTTTTCTTTTCGTGCTTCCAACCGCGGTATTCGTCTGTTAATTGAGTCGACGTTGACTCTGGACCATGTGGGTCACATTATTTAACACTAGGACATTGCCGATGGCTACCTATAGAATGCAGTCGCAAATACACCACTGTCCAAGTCAAAGACAATTCATTTGCAGAAGCGGACAAACAGATATATTTTACATTCTGAGTTGGCGCTGCTTATAGAACGATATCGCTAGGCTCTGACAATTGGCCCTTAGCAGTGAAGTGCCATTCACACCACGTAGCCCACCCATCGTACACACGACTCACGTATTTCCAAAAAGTTCCACAAGGAAACCATATCTTCATCTGTTCTACGTAGCCACTCGGCTACCTTGAATAGTTTCAACGCTAGTTTCAATAGTAGTTTCACTATTAACTCCCAAGTTATTACCTAACGTATGAGTGTCGTATATAAAGTCAAATACATTGGAAAGTGTACGGAAGTGGTTTGGGTGCATTATTGCAGTAAATGTTTCCTCCAAGTTCCCGCTGATTTGGCGTCGATCATTGTGTCATTACAGGCGACGAATAGCAGCGACGGGTTTCATATAGTGATGATAATTTTCTGCAGATAGACGCAGATGCGGCCTTCAGCACCTAACCGGGGTACTTGAAGCAAATGTATTTTCAGGTTCGTCGCGTACCAGTCACTATATGCTGTCCGCAAGGTAATTAGGAACCATGAGCATGAAGTCTATTGATTTTATTGCCCACCAATCACACACTGTCTGGGCAAGCATGCGGGTGCTATACGCAAGCACAATATTCGTGTCTGATTTTCCTCCAGTATGAAACACCGACCTGCGCCAAGGGTCAGCAACGCAGAAAACCAGACATTGTTTCCTTTACGACATACGTCGCTTGTTCACTCTTTGTTCTGAACATTACAGAAGAGGTTTGCGAGATGCAAAGCAAAAGTATATAGAAAAATAAATTGTAGACGTGAGCCATATAAATCGCTGTACACCTCTCGCATTCAAAGGGATTCCATCTGAATTACATGCCCACCGAGGGCGGCATGTTACACGATTCCTCAAACTGCACACCACGCTTGGTCTGAAACACGGACAAGGAAACAAGAGCGAGACCGCAGCAGAAACCGGTTGTCGCTGCTGTTTCTCTTTTCCTTTGTTTCTTCTCATTTCACACTGAAAGGGGTGAGATCTGGTTGTCGCGAGGATAAAAGAAGTTTTGTCTATCGAATGAAACTAGAGACACTCCCAAGTCTCCATTTTCCATTTTGTTTCCGTAATCCTTGCAACAACGTTCTCCGCTGGCTGTAGCAAGAAAAAACAGAGCAAAGCGTGTTCTAGCTTTAGTAGCATTATCAAACAGCTTCAGTTGTACTATTTTACCTTCGCTTGCAGGAACTCGACTCGAGCGGGTTGAGTTTCAGAATTCGACTTCACCGAGCCCAATCCGACGGTGTCCCCAGGCATCCTGAAAAGCCGGTTGAATCAGTCAGTCCACCTCTTAAAGGCGTCTTGGCCAAGCTCGCCTCGACATCTAGATAATGGCGAAATGCAAGAAGACACCCGCGTACCGCGAGTAAAGTGCACGTTGAAGAAGCCCCATGGGGGTGGTCAAAATTATTCGCGATTCCACCACTTCGGCGTGCCTAATCATCATATCACGGTTTCGGCACGTAACATCCCAAAATTCGATTTTGTTTTAACCGCCTTGCATTTTAGTGAAGTCTAAAATGCGATTCGTTTAGCCGCCTCCCATGATACACGTCATGGTGACATGAGAAAATTCTTATTGTTGGGCACGTCACCCGCCCGTCAGTGTGAGATCACTACCTGTCGTTTTGTTGTTGTTTTGCGCTCTTTTGTTTTTGCTCTTCGCGTGACTGTAGAAATACAAAACACAAAAAACGCTAACATTTCGGCCAGAGCGAAAACTACGCGGGTAATTTGAAGCCCAACACATGGCCACTGGTTTTGAATGTGCATACGATACACGTAGCCAACACCAACTTGACAATAAAAAACATTTCCCTGACGAGGAAGAAAAGAATGCCGTCCGTGGAGCCGGATTCGAACCAGCGACCTATGGATGTCCGCATTGAGTGCAACCTCTACAGTCCACCGCTCTACCAACTGAGCTATCGACGGAACAAGGGCAGACCCGTAATGTTTCACCTCAGGTGCGAAGGCCGAAGCGTCCCTTCCAACAGTCGTGTTCTAACAACAGGTTTTTAGCAGCTCAGTTTGAATACAACCTTACGAGAGACGCCTTAGCACCTACGCCATGTGGTGACTGCAGAAAAGAAATACCTCTGGAAAGGAAACGTCACACGTCTACTATCGCATTGCGCTGCTCAGCCTCAGGTTGCCGGTTGGATACCCGGCGACGGCGCTCGTGAAGGTATGGGAGGGGATTATAGAAAAAAAAAAACATTTTTGTTCCATGTTAAAGCCCAGCGGATCCAGTATTATTCTCACCACCCGGGTGCGATCAAAATAATACCGGATTCATTTCTCAGCTTAGGAATTTCGATCCCCCACAAATAGTTTCCTTAGTAACCATTCGGAGCAAAACCGCTGCTATATGTTACGTTTCTTCTAGCCGCAATATGCCAACGCGAACTAAAGAAAGAGTTAAGAGAATATAATTATCCTCATATTAAGGCAACACAAACGTGAAAATTATGTTACCTCCGAATTACTTTTTTGATATGCAAAAAAAAAAGAACAGTCCGTCGAGCCGGATTCGAACCAGCGACCTATGGATGTCCGCTTGGGATGAAACCTCTACAGTCCACCGCTCTACCAACTGAGCTATCGACGGAACGGAAAACACCGCACCTACCGGCTTTTTTGAAAGCGGACCCGCACAGTGTGACCCAGTTAAGATAGCCGACGCCTGTTTCGCACACCTTACACGGAGGAGCCTTTGCTGCTTCGCACCTTTTTTCGTTGGCCAGAATGACTGATCGCGCTTTGTCCGCGTCGTTGTGCTTTTCTTTTCGCTGCTATTGTGGTGCCATTAACGCGCCGCATACGCAACCCACTTCCCGTTAGGCGTGTTCTTACCTCACGTGGAAACAAAGGAAGATTGTGGGGAAAACAATTCAGCGACAATTACGACACTCCCTAATGCGAATTTTGAGCGCAGCTGTTTAGGTGTTTTTATTTCGCGATATATTGGTAGGCACGTACCAACCGTTTCCTATGAGACGCCATGCTTGCTTAATTGTTACGTTTTGGGCTGCTAAGCACAAAGTCACGGAATCGGATCCCGGCCGCGGTGGCCGCAGTTCCATGGCGGCGGAATGCCGAAGCACACGTGTATTAAGATTTAGGTGCACGTTAAGGAACCCCAGCTAATCCAAATTTCCGGAGGCTCCCTCTACGGCGTGCCTCATAACCAGATCCTGGTTTAGGCTCGTAAACCCCCCCCCCCTCCCCAAAAATCTGTTTCATGCGGCACTTCCAAACGAAGCGAAGCGTGGCGCGACTTCCTCGCTAATTGGGAGATCGCAGGTGGCTGGGCGTGGCTGACACGTGGCCGTGATTCACAGCAGGTGCCGCAGACAGACCTCCACTCATGCAGCGCTTTGGAGAACAGACGCAGCCTTTGGGCGCGCGTCCCTTGCGAACGGTGCGGAAGTGAGCGAGCGCATGGAGGCACCCTGACGACGCGCCCTACTATGGCTCCATCTCGTAGCCATTGTCTGCCATATTCCGTCTTGCGCGGCACGGCGCTTTTCTTCTCACGCTTTCGCCATACCTTCCCCTCTCCGCTTTCTTCCTCGCAATATCTTTGCTCTCGCCGCGTTTCATCGACCGCTACCGCTACATCACCCCTCGGGCTGCCCTTCACGACACAGGACACTTCTACGTGCGCTCCTGACATTCGCCGAGGCTGTCGGCCTCGCCGACCGCCTTTAGCTCCATCACGTTTCCGCGGCGGGCTGCTGTTTCTGGTGCTCTTTCTCTCCCCCTACTTTCATTCCCTACCCCCTGTGCAGCGCGGTTGAGGTGTCCTCTGTTGAGAGACAGTTACTGCGCTGCACTTTACCCCAACCTTTCCTTCCCATCAAGAATCTCCTTCTCTCTCTCGACCGCTACGCTCCACGTTCGCTTTGATCTTTCGCTGTGCTCGCTCCATCGATTACGAGGTACGAAGCCGACGGTCGCCGCAGGAACGGACGCCGAAAAGCTCCGCTCCGAATCCAATCTAGCCTTAAGTAATGCACCACGACGAATGACACCGTTATCTTTAGTTAAAAAATCATAGCCTCATTGAAATAACCTGCTTCAACTTTTGTACATAATCCTAGAGGATCATGTACAAGAATAGAATATCCCATAAAGAATACAAACTATTCATTTGCTAGGGCCATGTGGCTACAATATCACCATAGATGGTGATATTGTAGCCACATGGCCCTAGCAAATGAATAGTTTGTATTCTTCCCCGTAAGTTACGCCTTTAGTGCTATCAACGCATATCTACTTACAGTGCAGAAAATGAAGCGCTGCACATGCTCAATGTCCCAAGGCAGCTTTCGCCCGACGCTGCAATCAACGGTTTATGCCACTGTTCACTTTTTACCAACTGTTTGTTTTTGTTTTGTTGAGTTCATAGTTTGCATAGCATTCTTTTTCGTCTACCGCTGCCGCTTGACCTCACAGGCGCCATTTTGAAATATTAGACTCCTGCATAATGCGTCTCTCTCTCTCTCTCTCTCCCATTTTCTTCGTTTTTTGCTACACCTGCGCCGCACATGTAGCCCTCACTCAAAGTCAATCAGTCAGTCTATAATAAAGTTAATAAGGCGTCCCTGCAACTTCTATAGGTTGTCTATAGACAGCCTTTGCAATTATGGCTCTGCACCTTTTGTCGACTAGTACGTGCCCCTTTGCAACAGACTCCTTGCAAACAGCCTGTTTGTAAATCTATGGACAGCAATTCGACTGCTTTTGATATCTATAGTCAAGCAATATATATACCTGGTACACAGGTACTACACAGGTACACAGCTACACAGGTAAATACACAGGTACCTGCAATATAAATGCAGGTACCTGTGTGCATTTACACAGGTACCTGTATCAACTTAACCTTGCGTAACCCAGCAATCCGCAAATGACTTGTGGACAAACTAAAACTATCAGATATGTCTTAACGTTGCTGCTCGAGGAGACGTGGATATTCTCCCTTCCACTCATGCGACGTGGGTGGCGTGTAGGCATCGGATTCCTATTTCTCCGCTGTGCGTTCCCTCTCCAATAGTGCAATACGATGGGATGTTCAAAATGCATAGTCATACGGCATAGTTCAAATGCATAGTTCATCCGGCATAGGATATTCAAAATGCATAGTCATCCAAAATCAGCGCTTTGTTTGGCGAACCTTTGCCCTCAAAATCAGACTACACTCAAAGAATGGCGATAGCGACTAGCACAGTCGGCGATCATCGAAAATTTGATCTGCCGGTCAAGCGCCTCGGCTTTTATGCACGAGCATGTACCAATGCATACATGCGCATGCATGAACCAATGCACACAACGCTTTTTTAATATAAACACACTTTATTATAAACACTTTAATAGCACTTTTAAAGACAGCTTTATAAAACACTTTAATAGAAACACACTTTTTTTAAGTACAATCCAAGCAGCACAAGGAAGCCGACTACTGAAACAGCAGAAGCATTCAGGAAAGCAAGTAAGCCGTAGTTGTCAATGCAGTCCTGTACGCACTGTATAGCAGCGTATCATGCGGTAAATAGTAGCACAAGTCTTTGATGTCACTAGGGCAGGCGTTGAGGCCCTTGTCATTACTTGACATATACGCAATCATATCATTAGAGTCTTTTACCAAGTAGATGTTCAAGTTGTTTTTCGTGCCCCGAAAAATTTATCAGTGCGGATGCTCATGCCACACGAAAAAATATTTGCAATACTAACCATAGGAAGCGTTTTGGAGCATGCGCCCTGGGTGTGGTTTACATGATTCCCTTGAATTGCGGAAGGAGATACGTTGGCCAAACAGGTAGATGTCTGAATGAGCGAATGAAAGAGCATTTTTACAATGTTTACACCGCCGTGCAAGGACATCTTGGCGTTCACTGCAGAGACTGCCATTGCGACCCTGAATTTGAAAGCTGCGTCGTAATCTCCAAACACAAAGAACAGCTTGCTCGTGAAATCTTACAGGCTGAAAAGATGTAGTGGCTAAGTGACCTTTGCATCAGCATGCCGACTACTGACCTAACCAAAAGCGAAATCAAGTATCTGGATGTGATGCAATAGGGGTTCATGTGGTTTTTTGTTGTCAAAGTTGTTTTTCATTATTTTTGCTCCTGTATATAGTTCTGGCGATTTCGCAAATAAAGATCAGTTGAAGTCAATGTCTGGGTTGTGTTCTTCCTTCAGTCCTCGTCTTTTACGCTGTGCACACATGTCGATATTGAATCACCAACTCGCCCAAGCTTGTACCTTATCAAGTTATATTTTAGGACTTTTGATGGGTTGGCATGAGGAGTGTCGAAATCGGAAAAAGTGAATGTGTGTGAGACGTGGGAAGCCTGTCACGTGGCAGAGGTGGAGGTGGACGGAGGCAACTGCATGCCGCAAGTTGCACTTCGCTCCTCGTAGAGGTAGGACATGCGTCCAATTAGCTCCTGAATTGCGATTTGGGGAAAGCCGCTTAAATCGTGGATCCGGGAGCCCAAATGGGTGCGACGCGTTAAAACATTGCGCATTTTTTGCTGACGCGCCCCTTTTTATTGAGACGCTCCCACTGAGACGCCGGTGCTTTAACTCTTGCTTGACGAGTCCGCCGATAAGTCGTGTGGCATTGACGAAGGTGCGCAACGCACCTCAGTTCTTGCAGAAGGCGTATGACTTTTTGCCCACAGTTGGGGCCTCGCCAGGCTAAATACTTCCATATGTGCGACCTTGGACGGACCACAGCTAGAGTTTTCGATGCTCATACTATGGTGAAGCATTCTTCAGAAATTTCACCGCTAAAGAAACTTTTAGAGAAATAAAGACGGCAAAAGCCCAACGATCCACGTCAAAGTGAAGAGAGGAATTCCTCGGCCTTGTTTCGAGCTAGGCGCAATATCACGAAGAGAAAGCGAAACGACAACTTAACGTAAATGACGAGAAATTCTATTCCGAACATTTCATATTCTTTTTTTAATTTTAGCCTAATAAAGAGAGAAAAAAAGTATCGTTGATTTTGTAGTGTTTGTTGTGCTTTGTTGTTTTTTTTTGCCGACCACTCTCACCTTTTATTCACGGCAAATCCGTTTCGTATAATTTGGAAAAAAATGCACCTGAACAGCATATAAACTTCAGGTGTATTTGCCTGGTGTTGAAGATGTTTCATTAAAGAAAATGAAGCAGTCCTTAAGAGAATTAACATTTAATGCTTTTGTTAGAGTTGCTCAAAATGCTAATTAGATATCACATGAAAATTTGCTCTCTACCCAGAACAAGCACGAAGGCTCTTAGAGATAGCATATGGTAACTGCGCATGCATACATTTGGCTACATTGACAGCGGTCACTGTTGTGCGTTCGGTGAGAATCGTCCCTTGTTCAAATAAACTTTTGTTAAACACGAGAAAGCATCGAACTCTGTGAAGCCGTGTTTCTTCGCCGCCGGTCTACGCCGTACCTAACCGTCTCCCCAGGCAAGGCCTTCCTATAGCCAGAATGATGCTCAAATTCTGTTTGCCTCAGATGAGGCTTTGCATTTGTATGTGCCCCGGGTGCAATTCATGAATTCGAGGCTCACAATATTGTTTCTGCATGGACGCTCTAAAGATGTTTCGTTGCTGTTGTTGTTTTTGTGTGTGGCAAAACCAGTGTCAGGCGGACACCATTTACTATTTCATTTGCTCATATGTTTTGTTTATATCAAATATCATGTATAACATGAGCTATACCTTATATTGTACTTTACGTTCATACCACAGTTGTAAACATGCCTACGGGTGAATAAGTTTGCTTGTTAACTCTACATTGAGCTACTGTACTTTCTGTCAGAGGAGTTGCTCTTTCTTGGGGAAGATGAGTTCCTTCGACAATGGTCATGCCATTTCCTGTCACCGGGTGATGTTCGCGTATGGCTTAATTTTCAACCAGCCTGGTTCTTGTAACCATGCAATCAAAAGTATTCATTGAATATACATGTATGTAGGTGCCCATGATTTCAGTAAGCTCTCGTATGCATAATCATCTTTTGCATGTACAGATCTTATAGAATCGCTACAAATCTCACATCATCTACAAACTACAAAAGTCACATCAACATTGTACATAAACATTGTGTACACTCTGTATACTGAACATCCCTTTGTGCAATGTTAAAATCTGTTTATGTGTAACTGTGCGTTTCCGTAGGTCTATATGGTTATATGTTAGCAAGTTTAGACTCGGACACTTCTTTTACAACGTCTCGTGTATACAATGCTTCGTACTTTCTATATGCTATCGTCCTGGTGGAATTGTGCCGTGATTGGGGCTCAGTGTTCGTATCGTCTCTTGTTGAAATAACCGTTTTCCAAAGCTGTGTAAACAAACTACTAGCGCGTCCTGCAGGACTTCTCCAGTGTGTCACCATCGCAGGGGTGTGCGAATATTTGAAACTTTCAAGTACCGAATATAATAGCCGCTATTTGTAGATGAGAATATCTTTCGAACACTTTTGAACATTTCAGTGCGCCCAACTAAACATACCATTGGTGCAAATGTGCGGTAAATTGTCACCACAGCGGACCCCCTATAGACATAAAACATGAGAACCTGCGTAACGCAAGCAGGCTACGTCGCTTAGGTAGCCATGCTTTACAGGCTATACAGGGATCATACGCATTCTTTGGAGAGTCATAGCTGTGCATGCGGAGAAACTACTTGTTTGCTCGTAAGCCTTCATTTAGGCTCTTAATAAAAAAACTCGCCATCCCGGCCCTGCGAAAGTGGATGTCTAACCAAGCTGTTGAAAACAACCACTACAACTTCTGAGGGGGTAGCAATGTTTTATCGCTTTAGGTAAATGATAGCAGTGCTATTTTAGATTACTGGTAGGAATGGGAGTAATGGTAACTTTGACAGCACGCCATCGCCAATAGCGGTGCTTCAACAACATTGAAATCATTTGCTAGGC
Organism: Dermacentor albipictus; assembly: GCF_038994185.2. Taxonomy (NCBI): domain Eukaryota; kingdom Metazoa; phylum Arthropoda; class Arachnida; order Ixodida; family Ixodidae; genus Dermacentor; species Dermacentor albipictus. The sequence continues at coordinate 30,300,587 of NC_091830.1, read as the reverse complement.
TTGTAACTTTATATACGAAATGCCAGGGACGTCACAACCCACGTCGAAAATTGGCGTTGCCGTGACAGCTTGCGCAACAGTAATCATTACCGGGAATTGTATGCGGGCAGAGCTACGTGCTTCGATTTGCTATCACGAGCGCCTTATCGTCAATTATTTGGCTCGGAGGCTTGTTTCGGGCTTGGTCTTTATTGAAACGTATGCTGTTCAGTATGTCGTACGCGTGATTCCAAGGAATCCGTGCACTGTTTGCTTCGGCTTTCCGAGGACTTGTAGCCTCTGCCTCGCAGAGGTAAGAGCCATTACATCTTTAGGGCGAAAGCTTTACTACGGCATGTCTCCCAAGGTCATTCATCCGGTCGCAATGACCTCGAGCTTCCGGAGCGCGAGTGCGGCAGGTGTGACGTCACGCCACGTGATGCGCTGCAGAGGGGCGTCGCAGCTGCGCTCGCTCAGAGTTTCGCCGGTGCGGTGTCACGTGAGTAGCCGAAGGTTCAAGGGCTAAATATAGTCCGACGTAGCATGAGCGCGCGTACACGTTACATCACGTTTGCAAGAACGACAGCGTGTATAGAATCGACCGATGATTCGACGCACAGACGCAGCCAACGAAACCGCGGACGCGGCCAGCGCGCTCCGACGCGCCCAGCGTCGAACGACGCTTGCCGGCGAGCCGATAACGTCGGACTACAAACGCGCGTATAGGCTGTTTCACTTGACGCAAATTTCGGTTAGCAACACAGCGAATTCCGTCGCTTAGCGGCCACCGCAACGTCGTGGGCTCTGCGAGACTGGGTTCCAACAATTTGGTCGCGCCGTCGCTGAGTCGCAGCGATCGGCACGATGTGGGAGGGGCAATGTGTGACGAAACAAAGCGCCGTCAGAATAGGCGGCTCCATCCACGCGCCACCACCGCTTTTGCTAAGTCATGCCACAGTTCCCCGATTCGTCGCTAAAACCAGTTCCGCTTCCGCAAATCCCGCTTCTTGCATTTTCCTTTTCCGGCATTTCCGCTTATGGGATTTCCTGTTCCTGAATATTCGCTTCCTGAACGCTCGCGCCTCTATGCAGCAGTTACGTCGCTTCCGCTTGAAACCAGAAGCTGAGACTACCCAGTTCCGCTTGACGCCGAAAGCTGAGGAGGTGAGTGAGGGAGGAACGCGGAGGAGGAGAGTAGCTGGCGTCATTTAACCTCCTCGGCGAAAACGTGTGCGGAGGGGCTTTAACCACGCCTACCATTTCAGGCAACCACCGCCTGCTTCGTGGTTGGGCGAGTAAAAGGCCAGTTGGAGCAAGAGCTCACCGTAATGCCTTGAGTGCAGGGTGTTCTTGTTAGTTCATGCGTGTGTCGAGCCGACTGGCCTTCCTTCAACTCTTCGCTAACAGCACCTTGAACATCATTTGTTGCTCGGTGGTTGCTGCAACCTTCACCTTAGACAAAGCCGCGACGTGCTTCCCGAGGGAGCAGCATCCTTCCTTTCTTTTTTTTTTTTTTGCGGGGAGGTCTGTGCGGTCAATGAAATCTGTGTACTTTTCGCTGGGGAATCTTGCTTTTAAGTGTGCTTTTGCCTAGGTGCCACATTGCTACGGACGAGCACGTGCTCTGCTTTTTGCCCCTAGCCGTGCCGCACTACGCAACAGCGGATAACGACTCCGGAATACATTCCTTAAAAAAGATTACGCCCTTTGGTGCTTATCTTGTCCCACAACTGTAATCGTCATCTGTCTTGCACACGTTTCCTTTCTTTAACGCTGGGAGCTTACTTAATGCTTACTCAGGGGGGGGGGGGGGGGGGGGGGGCATTACTTACTCGCCACCCTACCCACCGATTAGTTCACAATAAGTGAAATGAGTGTCGCTTGTGGCGATGCCAATAATATTTTTTTTTTATTCGGCTGCAATGATAAGGTAGCGCAATCCGCCATGACATGGTCACGGCCAACGTTACCACGGTGATCACGGCTACTGCGAAAACACGTTGGTCACTGGAGGCGTCATATATGGCACTGCCATTCTGATGCAGCCCAACTTATTTCTTTTTTTTTCAAAAAGCCTCGCACTTTGAATTTATCGGGGATGACATTAGTAAGTAATGCCTGACAATGTGGCAGTAAACTCAACTTCACGCAAAATGGCAATCAGTGAGCAGTTCTGGAGGATGATTTATGTAGACCTGACGCTTCTATGTGCACAACATTCAGCATAATATCAATAAATTTAGATGTGGACAATGAATGAATTCCAAGAATTTTACGCAAGAAGCGCAAACGAGTTAATAATGGCTGATCTCGGCGCACTAAATTATTAGTTCTGGTGACAAAGAGCAGCAAGTTATTAGATTACTTCAAGATCCTCGGGAAAATAAACGAGTCAGCTAACTTGACATGAAAATAAAAAGAATATACAATGAAGATGCCCGTGGCGATTAAGAGATCTGAGGATGTTTGAAAGTTCAGTCTGATACATCCTTTCGCATAGGACTAGGCGAGACACTTTCCTCGATGAAGACAAGAAGAAGGTAAACTGACGGTTCTGTGAACACGTTTGTTTCCATTTATGTTTACACTTCTTCTTACCTCCGTGGGACATTAATGGATGCTTAATCGATGTTTGAATCACTTTCTTACTGGGCGTCTATGTAGCGTCATTTCTACTGATCCTTCATCGCGTCTCTATTGCGCAATATTCTCGCGCTTGAGTTGAACACTGAAAGAGAAGCAGCTCAAGCACAAACACTACATAGGACAAGAGTCTGCAATTCATGTTATGCGGTGCGTATGTGTCTTAAAATCATGCTATAAAGTGCAAGCACTTATGCCTGCTGGACCGCCGTGGTGTTGCAAAGCTTACGAAGCGCTGTGTCCTAACGAGCATAGTTCCACCGATGCTGCTGGTCATCTGCAAATTTGCTTGCATCGTCGTACTCGTTTCACTGCGTCTTCAGTGTCGCGTTATTGGCACTCTTGTTATAAATTATCGCCTTGAACAGTCGTGTCAAGTGAAAAAGAAAACCTGAAAAAAAAAAATAATGAGTGGAGGTGCTGGGTATCGATCCCAGTACCTCTCGCATGCTAAGCGAGCGCTCTACCATCTGAGCTACACCCCCGACGGAGAATCAGCGCAACAGAACGCCATTTCATCCGTAGTATTTCGACGCGAAACTAGGCCGTACGATGGGCCACAAGATACCGGTGGTAACCGGTTGCTCTGGCAACCTCGCCGCGCATACTAACGAGCCAGCGTCAGCCAGTGTACAATGCCTAGGCTAGAGAGTCAGGTTCTCGTTTCGATTAAATCGGCGCTGTTGCCTTTTCACGCTTCTAACTGCGCTATTCGTCTGTTAATTGAGCCGACATTGACTCTGGGCCGTCTGGGTCACATCATTTCATAGTAGAATGTTGACGGTGACAATCTAAAGACTGCAGTCTCAAGTACACCGCTGTCCAACTAAGAGACAAATCGTTTGCAGTGACGGACAGGCAGATATATTTTACATTTTGGGTCTTCCGAGCTAAACTGCTCTGAGTTGGTGCTGCTTGTAGAACAATATCGCTAAGCTCGAACAATTGCCTCTTGGCATTGAGATGCAATTCACACTGCGTAGCATACCCGTCTTAAACATGACTCGCATACTTCCGAAAAGTTTCAAAGGGAAGCCATACACTCTTCTGCCCCTAAGTAGCCAGTCGAATACCTTGCTTTTAGTGAGCTTCCGTATTAACTCACTCGTCATTACGTAACGTATTAATCCAGTATATCAAGTCAAATGCATTCGAAACGGTATGGCGTTGGTTTAGGTGCGTTATTGCCGTAAATGTTTTGTGAAAATTCCTACCATTTTGGTGTAGACAACGGTGTCGTTACGGACGACGAAGGGCACCCTTCAGGTACTTTTCGAATAACGCTAGCTGAGACGACAATGCAGGATCCAGGCTAAGCATGTCAACCTACCACGTGATGTTACATCTTCACCACTATGTTTAGTCGAATAACAAACGTTTTATGACAAGCATCCATACGTGGTGATAATTTTCTCCAAAAGAGGCGGACGCTACCTTCAGCATCTAGCCGGGGTAAAGAGATTGTATTTTCACATTCGTAACATACCAATCAGTACGCTATTCCCGAGGTAGTTAAAAACCATGACCACGACCTATAGGCAACTCCATTATAGCCCACCAATCCTAGGCTGTCTGGGCAGACATAGGGGTGCATTACGCAAGCACTGCTTCAGTGCCTGATTTTCCTCCAGTCTGACTGACTTGCGTGAAGAAACAATGAACGCAGAAAAGCAGACAATGCTTGCTTTTCGACATACCTTGTTTGTTGTCGCTTTGTTCAGAACATTACAGAATAGGTGTCCGAGATTCGAAGCAAAACTATGGAAAGAACAAATTATAGAGGTGCTGCGCATCCGACGCATTATACATCTCGAATTCAAAGAGATTCCATTTGAGCTACATCCCCGATGAAGGCGACCGGTTACAGGACTCCTTAAATAGCCCACCGCGTTTAATGTGAAACCCGGATGAAGAAAGGAGAGCGGAACAGCAACAGGAAGGAGGCGGTGGTCGCTGCGGTTTCTCTTTTCCTTTGTTTGTTCTCATTTCACCCTAAAAGGGATGTGATCTAGTTGTCGCGAGGATAAATGAAGTTTCGTCAATCGAATGAAACTAGAGACACTCTTAACTCACCGTTTTCCACTTTGTTTCCGAGATCCATGAAACAACGTTCTCTAATGGTGGTCACAAGAAAAAAAGGAAAAAAAAATTACCGACGATTACGTTACTTCCTAATGCGAAATTTGAGCGCAGCAAATAAGCTGTTTCACCTTTTCGATAGATTGAGGCAAAGAAATCGAGCAACACATGTATGCGCTATCACAGAATTTTTTTTTCACACGTGTTCCTTTAACAAAGACTCCACTAACAGTTCTTGACAGTCATGAAGGAAGCTTTGTGGTCGGAGAAATAGACTGATATATGTTCGACTTGGTACACCAATGCTTGATTCTCAAAGACGAGATCTATACAAGTGCCTCGCGAGGTTGTCACAGCCGTGGGACGCGTTACGAGCGAGAGGAACGGGATGTTCTCCCGCATAAGTGTTAGGAAATTGCTGTTTGTCTAACGGCAGCGGCAATTTCGGCTCGGGCGGTGCACATATACAGATCCGCCGCCACCGATCTGGCTCTCTGATTGCCACCGCACAGGGCGAACGGCAGCGGCAATTTCGGCTCGGGCGGTGCACATATACAGATCCGCCGCCACCGATCTGGCTCTCTGATTGCCACCGCACAGGGGTTGCATTGGAGGAGGAGCGAAGAAAGGAATTAAGTTCGAGCCGGCGCTTTGACAACCGGAGACTCGCAGGAAGAAGGGGGAGGGGGGCGGCGTGTACACCCAGTGGCAAACGATGGGGGCAGAAGCGCGCGCAGCAAGCGGACAACACGATAAAGGGAGGAGGGAAGAGATAGCAGCGACTGACTGATGCCGCTGACGCCGATAGTGAGTCAACCCCAGCTGCGGAGTTGGTTTCAGGGACAACGGCGCCGATGCCGACACAAACAATATGATACCCTCGCTTCCGCAGCGCTAAGAACCAGGTCTAGCCATGCGAAGGTGGTCACGTATTCGTCGACGTGCCGGGGCCTACGTGAAATAACCGGCGCGTCGGCAACTGAAGAGCACCCTATCCGCCACACAAGAACAGGGGGGGGGGACCCTTTCCTCCTCTTTCTGCATGGCGGCGACGGTGTTCTATGCAGTCACGTTATCTTGACTCTCTAGCGGCGTCAGCGGCATCCAGCGGTATCAGTCGGTCGCTGCTAGCGCTGGGGGGATGAAAGGGGGGCGGAGCTGGTTACGAGGCCGACGACAACGCCGACGACGGCGCGAAACCCAGGAACGGACGCCAAAGAGCTGCGCTCTAAAAAAGACAGCACGAAACGTATTCTATGTATAGTAACTTTGGCAAACAGCTTCAGTTATACTATTACCTTCGCTTACATGAACTCGACGGGAGCTGGTTGAGTTTCTGAATTCGATTAGACCGAGCCAGATCCGACAGTGTCCCCAGGCACCTTGCCAAGCCGGTTGAATGAGTGACTCCACCTCCTAGAGGCGGCTTGACCGAGCTCGCCTCGACGAACGCTTGGCCCGGCCTGCTAGCGCTTACTCGAACCCGACGGCCGGTTTTCAGCCCAACAAACCAACTCGACATCCCTCCGTCGGGTTCATACAAACGTGGGTCCCTTTGGGTCAGCAGTGTGCTAATTTTGGACGGCTTGGTACACACGCTTGCAACGGAGCAGCGCTTAATAACGGGGCACAGGACACGACATGCACGATTGCTGTTATACGCGGCCATACACCCTTTCGGTGGATTGATAACCGGCTTATCCATCGAGGCGGCGTCGACGACATCGCTGTCGGATCGTCTGTGCAGTACATCCACGCACTGTCTGATCCAATTACGAGGATCGAATCATGCGTCTCAACCGCCGTGCTACCCGCTGGGTTGGCAGAGCGGCTTTGGTGTTGCGCTACTATGCTCGAAGGCGCAGAGGATTCAAATCTCGTCCGCGGCGACCGCATTTCGATATAGGCTAAATGAAAAAGCAGTCGTGTATACCGTGCATTGCGTGCACGTTTAAGGACCCCCAGGTGGTCCAAACTAATTCGGAGTCCACTACTTTGTCGTGCCTCATGATCACATCGCGGATTTCCCGCGTAAGACCGCAAAATTTAATTTTTTAACAGCCAGGTGCATTTTACTCAAGTTTAACATGCGATTGGTTTAGTCATCTCCCATGATACACGTCGCGGTGACGCGAGAAAATTTTTATGTTGGGCAACTCACCCGTCAATTCCGATCTCTTCATTTTTTTACTCTTCGCAAAACAAAAAATGTCCGTCGAGCCGGATTCGAACCAGCGACCTATGGATGTCCGCTTAGATGAAAGCTCTACAGTCCACCGCTCTACCAACTGAGCTATCGACGGAACGGGATACCCTGCCCCACCGGTTTTTCTTGAAAGCGGCCCCGCATAGTTAAGATAAACTGAGGCGTGTCTCGCACGCCTTTTGCGGAGCCACTTCGGCTTCGCACCTGTTTCGTTCGTGGCAAAGCATGATCGCGCTTTGTCCGTGTTGTGCCTTTGATCCTTTGATCTGCGCCGCTGTTCCCCGATTCGTTGCTAAAGCCAGTTCCGCTTCCGCAAATCCCGCTTCTTGTATTTTCTTTTTCCTGCAGTTCCGCTTTTGGGAATCCCGGTTCCTGAATAATTGTTTGTCGAACTCTCGCACCTCTATGGAACAGCGACGTCGCTTCCGCTTGAAACCGGAAGCTAAGACTACGCAGTTCCGCTTGATGTTGAAAGCTGAGGAGGTGAGCGAGGGTGGAACGCGGGGGATAAGAGTAGCCGGCGGTATTTAACTTGGTCGGCGAAAACGTGTGTGGAGGGGCTTTAACTACGCCTACCATTTCAGACAACATCCGCCTACTACATGGTTGGGCGCGTAAAAGGCCAGTTGGATCAAGAGCTCACCATAACGTTTTGACTGCGGGGTGTTCTTGCTAGTTAATGCGTGTGTCGAGCCGACTGGCGTTCCTTGAAGTTTGGCCAAGAGCTCCTTGAACATGTTCTGTTTCTCGGTGGTTGCTGCAACTTTCACCTCAGACGAAGCCATGACGTGCTTCCCGAAGAGAGCATTCCTTTTCTATTTTTTTATTTTTTTACAGGGAGGTTTGTGCGGTCACAGAAATCTCTGGGCTTTCACTGGGGAATCTTGCTTTTAAACGTACTTTTGCCCAGGTACCACATTGCTACGGACGAGCACACGCTTTGCTTTGTGTCCCTAGCCGTGCTGCACTACGAAACAGCGGATAACTACTGCAAAACAGGTACTTACTCAGTTCGTTAAGAAGAAGACGGCGTTCCGAACGGTCGCTTTTTTCATGTTCTCCGCTCCAAAGGATTTATCGTCCCCTGGCCGAGGTGCTGCTCAGTCTTCAGCCAGCAGCAGTGTCTACCATGTTGTGCTGCCTCGTCTTCCTCCCGGTAAGCTAGTTGTGGACTCCGTATTCCTGCATGCTGACTTAAGTGGTCGACCGTACAGAGCTCAAGACTTCAAAGACGCCCTTCGGAACGTTATTGACCTTAAGGAAATAAGTTCCCTCGGTCAATTTCAGATTTGGAACGTGTGGATGGTGACGTGCAAATCAGCAATGACAGAATCAAAGCTAGTCACGTGCGGAGAATTATCCGTAAAAGGTAGACGCTGCGTCGTAATTGATCTCGAGCCCACGGAAGCAATAACGAAGCTTATATGGCTTCCTGAGCGTTTGGAAGACGAGTACATTCGAGATGCGCTCCAGGCTTACGGGAAAGTGAAGTCTGTATCAGCATAAAGCTGAAGAGTATCGGAAATGGAACAAATGCGTACCCTAAATCATGACGTGGCATTGACTTTTGCCGATGGAGTGGGCGTGGGGGACGTTCCACATCTGCTACATCTGTGGAGTGCAGAGCCTTGTATTGATTCCATTCCGGCCCCCACTTTGTCTTCGCTGTAACAAGGTTGGGCGCATTCGTCGAAACTGCAGATCCCCACATCGTAATGCCTGCCGGCGCTTTGTCCACACAGCTGAAGAATGTGCCGTAACATACGCCGATAAGTTGCGACACAGGACAAGGGCTCCGGATGAAAGCTTGCAAGATCACATAATGGATATTACAGAGGTTCAGTTAATGATGGTGACGCCAGTAATCGATGGGGGGAGGGGGGGGGGCGCGAAGCCTGCTTTATTCCGTTCCCAGTCTTGTTGCAGTACCGCACCTCGGATAAACACATTTGCGAAAAGCAGCAAATAAAAAAAAGGCTTTATGGATCAGGCTGAAGAGAAATCGTAATTGTGATATAGTATTAGCGCCCGCGTAGCAGTGAAACAGGTGGCGTTTTCCAGTAGGGCGGAGAGATCAGCGTCACTGACACGCCGTATAATTTTCTTTTGGGTTCAGGGCTGCCGGCAGCCCAAAATACTGCACGCCGTAGTAACTACGACGATTGTTGTAAAGTTCTTGGGCAACGCATTACTGACGGGCTTCAATTTCGTAAATGCAATGCTGCCTCTAAAATCGCTAATTAAAACTTTATTAAAATAGTTTTGTTACATGTGAGCCATATTTTCCACGATGCTGCATCGGTGTTGGCTGCCAATCGTTACAGTCGGACAGCAGATGTGCAAATGCGCATACCCCAAGTTGCAGCACCCTGTGTTATTTGGTGCTGAAAATAAAACAGCGTGTATACATGCTACATTCGCAATCTCTGGGAACGAAAGCGAAAAGGGGTGCCCTGGTGGACATGCACGGTATCCAAGACTGCCGTGCTGGCGCTGAAGCATCAAGTCCCACCCCCCTCCTCTTCCCCGGAAACTTTCGATATGCTCGCCTTCCTGGCTACACCCGGATGGGTCGAGGGTGACAGGAGACCTATGGGCCCCGGGTGCCTGACGACCTGTGGCTACGCCACTGCGCACTCCAAAGCATTTGATGCGCTTGGCCTATATACGTCTATCATATGTAGTCAGGTCTACATGAAACACTGCTATTATCAGTTTAAGTTAGTGGCTGTTCTTTATTTCTTGTGCACACGCGTTTTTCCATCGCTAAAGAAAAGACATAAAATTCAATAGAGTATGGCTAATTCGCTTGCATCATTCTACTCGTTTCGCTGCGTCTTCGGTGTCGCGTTATTGCCAGTCTTGCTATATATTATCGTTCCTGAACAGTCGTGTGAAGTGAAAAAGTAAAAACGTGGAAAAAAAATAAAAAAGGTGCTGGGTATCGATCCCAGTACCTCTCGCATGCTAAGCGAGCGCTCTACCATCTGAGCTACACCCCTTTTTTTTCTTTATTGCCGACTTCAACACGTCAGTTTACAAAATCAGTCCGCGCGAAGAACACAACACGTATGTTAAAAATACGTCACCCTCACTTGGGGTTACGTGATGAGATTAAAATTCACGCATGTGTAGCAAAGCTTCCATTCTTGGAAGCCACTCAGGCACTGGGTTTTGTATCTTGTATCCCTCAATAGCTCTGCTAACAGATTCACAAAAATACTGTCTTATGGGCCTGGCATCAATGTCTGCGTGGCTGACCGCCATCCTGGATCGCCAAATACTGTGCAGGCCCAATATCATAATCATGTCAAAAGGAATCCCGTCTTCACTCTCGACGGGCAGAAATCTAATTCCGAAAGCATCAACCGGTAAGTCTTTTTTAATCGTGCGTTGGAGAATGTCCCAAAAGAAAAGGGCTTCCCAACAATCTAAGAAAACATGTTCGATAGTTTCCGGCTTCCGGCATATGAAACAATGATTTCCCCAAGGCACAAAGAAACCCTTCGCTTCCAAATACGTCTTGACTTCAAGAGTGTTCGTATGGAGCTTAAAGAAGAAACTTTTAACTCCGCCTGGTACAGTCATTCTTTTCACACGTTTTAGAACTGACTGCCATGGACCTGCACAGTACAACGACCTGTACAACGGTACCGGAAGAAAGACCTCACACAGGTCCTTATAAAGTTTCTTTCGCGACACCACTGACAAATATTCAAACGAAAATCGCACTTGCAAGACGCGACATGCCATGTACACCTCTTTAAGGAAGCCAAAAATGCTCCCTTGCATACTCTCCGAACTAACAACCAAATTTGGCAAAACCCTGCCCAACCTAACCTGACACACAGTTCGCAAAAAGGGGTCATTCGTGTCACGAAAAAACATAAATCGGTTAACCAACTGGCGCAGATATAGATGGGCCAAACCTAGTCCTCCAGAGCGGACGCGGTGAAACAGATTGGTGCGTCGTGTCCGCTCCCAAGTGCTTCCCCACACAAAAACCGCAAATACACGGTGCAACTTCTGCACATTGACGCGAGAACAATGAATTGCTTGCAAGACATACCACAGCTTGGTTACAAAAAAAAAGGTTACAAATTGTAGCACGCGCGAAAATAGACCAGCTGAAGCCTTTGAGCCTGTCGGCTTTCTCACGCATTTCAGCAACTTGGCATTTCCAATATGGCTCACTGTCGCGATAATTCTCCAGCGGCACTCCTAAATATTTTACTGGGGTTGCTGTCCAAGTCATGTTTGCGAAATTCGTTGGGGTTAAGGGCCAGTCGCCGTGCCAGAACCCCAAACACTTAGCCCAGTTCACAGCACTCCCGCTCACAGAACAAAAGTCTTTCACAATTTGAACCACAACACGAACGCTTTCGTAGTCAGCACAGAATACGGCAATGTCATCAGCATACGCGAGAATGCGGACCTCCGCCGCATGCAAACGAAAACCATGAACGCTGTTGCTTTCAATAACGCTCAAACAAAAAGGTTCAATATACAAACAAAAAATTACCGACGATTACGTTACTTCCTAATGCGAAATTTGAGCGCAGCAAATAAGCTGTTTCACCTTTTCGATAGATTGAGGCAAAGAAATCGAGCAACACATGTATGCGCTATCACAGAATTTTTTTTTTCACACGTATTCCTTTAACAAAGACTCCACTAACAGTTCTTGACAGTCATGAAGGAAGCTTTGTGGTCGGAGAAATAGACTGATATATGTTTGACTTGGTACACCAATGCTTGATTCTCAAAGACGAGATCTATACAAGTGCCTCGCGAGGTTGTCACAGCCGTGGGACGCGTTACGAGCGAGAGGAACGGGATGTTCTCCGGCATAAGTGTTAGGAAATTGCTGTTTGTCTTTATGTCAACATTAAAGTCCCCCACTACTAACATCGGTGTGGATCGATGGACGGTTAATGCGAGTTGCAGGAAGTGCACGACGTCTTTCGTGAGTGCGGTAGCGGACTCACGAAAGCGGTATCAGTCGGTCGCTGCTAGCGCTGGGGGGATGAAAGGGGGGCGGAGCTGGTTATGAGGCCGACGATAACGCCGACGACGACGCGAAACCCAGGAACGGACGCCAAAGAGCCATTTGTGTAGCCAGCCCTCCTCCACAGTCTCTCCTCCTCCCTTCCATCATCCTCCCTCGCCCGGAGAGCCGACAGCGCGCATGCGCGGCGGCGGAGCAGATTCGTCGGCGAGCTACGACGCGAAACCCAGGAACGGACGCCAAAGAGCCATTTGTGTAGCCAGCCCTCCTCCACAGTCTCTCCTCCTCCCTTCCATCATCCTCCCTCGCCCGGAGAGCCGACAGCGCGCATGCGCGGCGGCGGAGCAGATTCGTCGGCGAGCTACGACGCGAAACCCAGGAACGGACGCCAAAGAGCCATTTGTGTAGCCAGCCCTCCTCCACAGTCTCTCCTCCTCCCTTCCATCATCCTCCCTCACCCGGAGAGCCGACAGCGCGCATGCGCGGCGGCGGAGCAGCAGATTCGTCGGCGAGCTGGTTACGAGGCCGACGACGTCGACGACGACGACGACGACGACGCGAAACCCAGGAACGGACGCCAAAGAGCTGCGCTCTAAAAAGCAATGGTGACAGGGGGCAGCCCTGACGCACAGAGCGTTGCACTTGGATGCGCGCTCCCACCCCCTTATTTACTAACAACCGCGTCGTGCATCCTCTGTACGCCATGGTTACGCCTTGGCAGATGACTGATCCAACATTAACGTGCTCTAAAACAGAGAACAAGAGGTCATGCGGCACCCTGTCGAAGGCTTTCTCTAAATCGAGCTGGAGCATTGCGATGCTTTCATGCAAAGCATCGCAACACTCGAGCACGGACCGGGCTGTGTGTATGTTGGTATATATGGTGCGACCTTTGATACCACAGGTCTGATGTGGTCCCACTAATTCTTGCATCACGGCTTGGAGTCTTTTAGCCAGAATTTTCATGAAGATCTTGTAGTCTACATTAGTCAGGGATATGGGTCGGTAAGCGGTAACCTGTCGCAGTCTAGCTTCATCTTCGCTTTTTGGTATTAAAATTGTATGGGATGTTAAAAATGAAGGAGGAAGCATATCCTTGTCATAAGCCTCATTAAACAGTGTAGCCAAAACCGGTGCTAAATCATCTTTGAATGCCTTATAAAGCGGTGCTACTAGCCCGTCTGGTCCTGGGGACTTTCCCGGGTTGAGGTCTTCTATGGCTTTCCGCACTTCTTCTGTTGAAATGGGCAGTTCTAGCCGCTCTTTCGTATCATCACTAAGCCGCGGCATTAAAGAGAGGAAACGGGTCTTGAAGTCTTCGGTTCTTACTTTGGTGTAACCAAAGAGCCCGCTGTAGTACTCATAAAAGGCCCTTTCTATATTTCCTTTGTCTACGTAGATTACACCGTTCCACTCTATTTTTGGTATGTCATTCTTGCGGGCGTGCCTTTTTTCCAAGCCGAGAGCACGTTTTGTGGGCATTTCGCCCGCTATCAGCCGCTGTGCCCTCGCCCTCACGATCGCTCCTCGATATCGCTCCGTATCTATTGCCTCTAGTTTCTGCTTGACGGTGCGCATTTCTTCGGTGCAAGTGCCTGGCTGCTTTCCTTCTTGCATTATCAAAAACTTTAGGTCATCTCTCAGCGTGTTTTCCTGCAGCCTTTGCTTTTGCTTTATAGCGCACGATTGTTCAATTGCCATCATTTTCATTGCCTGCTTAAATCTTTCCCACTTCGCTCCCAGAAGTTCGTTGTCCGCCATTGGCAGTTCGTGTATCGCCGACGTAACGCGATCCACGAAGATATCATCGTTTAGAAGCTTCTCATTAAGTTTCCAGTTTTCCCACACAAATTTGCTTTTCGTTCCTTTTCTTTTACCTACATGGAAGACAACAAGACAATGGTCACTGAACGGCACTGGTTGTACGCTGTATTCGCCGCAGTACGGTATCAGTTCAACAGATACGTACGCCCGATCCAGACGCGCGTGACTCGTTCCTTGGTAATGGGTAAACCGAACGCCAGAACCACATCCGAGACAATCACCAACATCCTCTAGATGACAGCGATCAATTATGTCACTTAAACAGGCTGTACTCGCATCTCGGTAGGGCGTCGCACTGGTTTTGTCGCGTGCCATGCTTACGCAGTTGAAATCGCCAAGTAAGACAAGCAGACGGTCTGTGTCACAATGGTTGCCGACTGTCTCAAAAAGGTTTCGCCTCTCTTCCGTGTTAGTGTGTGCGTAAATACAGATAATTCGCAATTCCACACCAGCAAGTGTGATGTCACAGACAATCCATCGACCGAAAACGCAAGTCTCAACTCTTTCCACAATCGCTCCCAGAGACTGGCGAATCAACAGCATGCAACCTGCCGAGGTACCCACGGCATGAGACACGCAAACATCATACCGACTACTGAACGAGAGCACCATTCTGTCGGTCCGGTCTTGACTCTCGATTTTGGTCTCTTGTATCGCTACAATATCCAATTCCTGCTCAGTCACGAGTCTCAGCAGCTGATTTTGCCTCCTCCTGGATGAAAGACCCCTGACATTAAGCGTGGCTACTACGAGGTGTCTTTCAAATGCCGCCATCGTTAAGCAAGACCAGGCCGCCAGTACGGCGCTTACCTTCATGCGCACAACGCCGCGCCGTGTAGTGCCGTCCCTCCATTATTAGGTCTTCGGGTTGTCGTCGCGAGGAAGCGACGACGATCGTTGCCCGCTGGTGACACGCTGCTTTTTCCCTTCACCTACGCCCCACTGGCGGTCTAGGAGACGCAGTCGTTGCTCCTGGCTCATTGCACTGACATCGTCGTGGCGTCGTTTCGCAGCCACAGGGTCAGACTCCATGGGTTCCTCGTTGCTTTTATCAGAAGGGCGTGGAATATCTTGCGGTGATTTGGTATCCATGCTCGTGGTTGCCGACTTGGGGGTGCTGGGCGCTGACTCACGAGTCCCTGGCATGGCGCCTTCCTTTTCATCGCTCATTAATCTTCATCGCAGTATTAATCTTCATTCTGCTTCCGGCCACGGTCGTGAAAGGACGCAGGATGGCTGGCTCTTCGCGAGCTGTGAAAACGGCCGATTCTGGCCGCGGAACATCGTTTTTGGACGGCCTGAAAGATTACAGAATCTGAGCTACACCCCCGACGGAGAACCAGCGCCACAGAACGCCATTTCACGCACAGGCATTCGACGCGAAACTAGGCCGTACGATGGAACCGAAGATGCCGGCGGCAACCGGCTGCTCCGGCCACCTCGATCGCCTCGCATTCTAACGAGCCAGCGTAAGTCAGTGTACAGTGCGGAGGCTGAACAGCGACGTTCTCGTTTCGATTAAATCGGCGCGGTTGCCTTTTCGCGTTTCCAACTGCGGTATTCTTCTGTTGATTAACTCGATATTGACTCTGGACCATCTGGGTCAGATTATTTTGCACTAGAATATTGACGGTGACAACCTATAGAATGCAGTCGCAAGTACACCATTGTCCAACTCACAGAAAATTCAGGTATAGATGTTGACAAACACATATATTTTACATCCTGGGTCTTCCGAGCTAAACTGCTTCGAGTTGGTGCTGCTAATAAAACAATACCGCTAGGCTCGGACAGCTGAGTGTGAAAGGCTTCTCGACATTGAGAAGCCATTCACACTGCGTAGCCTGCCCGTCTTACACATGACTCGCATACTTCCGAAAAGATTCAAAGGGAAGCCATACCCTCCTCTGTCCCTAAGTAGCCAGTCGAATACCTTGCTTTTAGTCGGTTCCGGTACTAACTCAGAAGTTATTGCGTAACGTATTAATCCCGTATATCTCACATCCAGAGCGGTGGAAAAAACACCAACACACTGAAGAAACTCAAGCAGATTGTAGGTGCGATTTAACACCTCATTCGCCGGGTTTCAGCCCACCACAGAGGCATGAAGGAGCGCGACCTATGTCACCTCATCCATGCCTTTGTCCTCAGCCGTGTGTTTTACACAAACCCATATTTACACTTATCCCGACACGATACAAATGCCCCAGATGCCTTAATACGCAAGGCGTACAAAGTAGCACTAAAACTCCCCATTACCACACCCACAGACCGACTACTCGGCCTGGGCCTCCACAACACTATCGGGGAACTTGTATAAGCCCACCGACAGGCGCAATACATTCGCCTGACACAGACATCCACTGGGCGGCACATCCTGGACTCCCTCGGGATCCTACACCCTACACTGCTCGCCACCCCTCGCCACATCCACCGGGAGCTGCTTATTAAGCCGCTCCCGACGAACATGCACCCACAACACCACAAGTAGTGCCGCCGAGCTCGATCTAAAGCGCTCCTTCGCTATTACGGCCCCGAACCGGACGCCGTATGGCTGGACGCCGCATGCGCGGTAGAGCAAGCGGTTGCCGCCGTGGTGGACACCTCTCTTTCCCCACACATCACACTACCCCTCCCCCACACACTTCCCCAGAAGCTGCAGAGGAAGCTGCGATTGCCATTGCCATCACCCATACGGAAGCCCGGTGCATAATAACATATCCAAAAACAGGTATACTAAATTTTGCACAAGGCCGAGTCCATGTTCCTGCTTTTTGCATACTGGACTCGCCCGTTGTCCACCCCGCCATGTGGAGCTGATATGGGTGCCTGCGCACTCCGAGAATCTCGGAAACGAAGCTGCCAACCTTTTAGCCCGAGGTTCTATTAACCGGGCTCAGGTGGCCTCCGATCCGGGATTCACGAAAGAGCGCATGCACTCTTTCAGCGATCTGACGCATGCTTATAGGGCCGCAAGTCAGATCCACCCCCCACCTCACCCATCCCTAGACAACAGACATGCGACACTTTGGAGGTGACTCCAGACCCACACACTCCCCTCCCCTGTCACCCTATCCCATTACCATCCCTCTTTCCTTACCCCCCGCCTGCGCCCTCTGTCCCGAACCGTTCACATCCGCCATCCACATCCTCTCGCTTTGCCCGGCGGGCCCTCCCCAGCGGGCCCTGGAGCATCTGACATCGTGGGAAGCCTGGGAGACTGTGCTCCGCTCTGAGGACCCGGCAACGCAGACTATCGCGACCATCCGGGCTGCAAGTGTTATAGACCTACGGAACATAAACACATGAGTGGAGTACGGTCGTGCGGGGGCCCAAGGGCCTGCGTGCCCCGAACACCTTTGTTTTAATAAAGTTTTTAACAACAACATCCTGTATATGAAGTCAAATGCATTAAAATCTGTATGGCGTTGGTTTAGGTGCATTATTGACGTAAATGTTTTGTGAAAATTCCTACCAATTTAGTGTAGACGACGGTGTCGTTACAGACGACGACAGGCACCCTTCAAGCACTTTTAGAACACCGCGAGTTGAGACGAAAATGCAGAATCCGGGCTAAGCATGTCAACCTACCACGCGATGTTACATCTTCACCACTGTGTTTGGTTGAATAAAAAGCTGTTTTCTGAGATAAGCATCGATAGGTGGGGATAACTTTCTACACACAAAGGTGGATGCTGCCTTCACCATCTCACCGGGGCTAAAACCACGACCGCGAACTATAGGCCACTCCATTTATAGCCCACCAATCCTAGGCTGTCTGGGCAGACATAGGGGTGCCATACGCAAGCACTGTATCAGTGCCTGATTTTCCTACAGCCTGCCTGACTTGCGTGAAGAAACAATGAACGCGGAAAAGCAGACAATGCTTGCTTTTCGACATCCCTTGTTTGTTGTCGCTTTGTTCTGAACATTACAAAAGAGGTTTCCGAGATTCAAAGCAAAACTATGGAAAGAACAAATTATAGAGATGCTGCGCATCCAACGCATTATACATCTCGAATTCAAAGAGATTCCATTTGAGTTACATCCCCGATGAGGGCGACCGGTTACAGGACTCCTTAAATAGCACACCGCGTTTAATGCGAAACCCGGACGAAGAAAGTAGAGCGAAACAACAACAGAGGGGGGGGGGGGGGGGTCGCTGCTGTTTCTCTTTTCCTTTGTTTGTTCTCATTTCACACTAAATGCGATGGGATCTAGTTGGATGGATGGATGGAGTAACTTTATAGAAAGGTCCTGCGAGCTACGGGGCGCAAGGTCCCATAGAGCGGGCTACTCCCACGTTGGGACCGGGAGTTGTAACTCCCTGGCCGCATCGTGGGCTCGCTGGACGGCCCAGAGCTGCTCCGCCAGGTCCGTGCTGCGTAATGCGTGTTGTAGCCTGGCGGAGTCTTGATCCTTGTTTGCGTGGGTCCGACCACACGGCCAGAGCAAGTGATGTACGTCTAGTGTGCTATGGCAATTTTCGCAATGTGATGTTTTGTATAGGTCAGGCATGTAGTGATGTAGTCTGTTCTGCGTGGGGTACGTGCGTAGTTGTCGCGAGGATAAATGAAGTTTCGTCAATCGCATGAAACGAGACACTCTTAACTCACCGTTTTCCTCTTTGTTTCCGAGATCCATGAAACAACGTTCTCCAATGGTGGTCACAAGAAGAAAAAAAGCAAAAAAAGACAGCACGAAACGTATTGTATGTATAGTAACTTTGGCAAACAGCTTCAATTATACTATTACCTTCGCTTATACGAACTCGACGCGAGCTGATTGAGTTTCTAAATTCGATTAGACCGAGCCAGGTCCGACAGTGTCCCCAGGCACCTTGCCAAGCCGGTTGAATGAGTCACTCCACTTCCTAGAGGCGGCTTGACCGAGCTCGCCTCGACGATCACTTGGCCCGACCTGCTAGCGCCTACTCGAACCCAACGGCCGGTTTTCAGCCCAACAAACCAACTCGACATCCCTAGGTCGGGTTCATACAAACGTGGGTCCATTTGGGTCAGCAGCGTGCTAAATTTGGCCGGCTTGGTACACACGCTTGCAATGGAGCAGTGCTTAATAACGGGGCTGTTAATAACGATTGCTGTTTTACGAGGGATCAATACACCCTTTCGGTGTATTGATCTGTGTATCAATACCGGCTATACCGGCTATACACCCTTTCGGTGTATAGCCGGTGACCAATACACCCTTTCGGTGTATTGATCACCGGCTTATCTATCGAGGCGGCGTCGACGTCATCGCTGTCGGATCGTCTGTGCAGTACATCCACGCACTGTCTGATTCACTTACGAGGGTCGAATCATGAATCTTAACAGCCGTGCTACTCACCGGGTTGGAATAGTGGCTTTGGCGTTGCCCCGCTAAGCCCAAGGGCGCAGGGGATTCAAATCCCGTCCGCGGCGGCCGCATTTCGATACGGGCTAAATGAGAAAGCGATCGTGCACCGTGCATTGCGTGCATGTTTAACGACCCCCAGGTGGTCAAAATTAATTCGGAGTCCACTACTTGGTCGTGCTTCATAATCATGTCGTGGTTTTCACACGTAAGACCTCAAAATTGAATAGCTTTAACAGCCAGGCGCATTTTACTGAAGTCTAAAACGCGATTGGTTTAGTCACCTCCCACGATACACGTCGCGTTGATGCGAGAAAATCTTTATGTTGGGCACCTCAACCGTCCATTCCGACCTTTTTTTTTTTTTCACTCTGCAAAAACAAAAAAAGAAACACAATCCGTCGAGCCGGATTCGAACCAGCGACCTATGGATGTCCGCATTGGGTGCAACCTCTACAGTCCACCGCTCTACCAACTGAGCTATCGACAGAACAATGGCACCGTCAATATAGACTTGTCTGGGCCGTGCAGTCCCGCAGTATGTGACCCACGTGCGAAGGCCAAAGCATGCCTTCCAACAGTCGTGTTCTAACAGCAGGGTATGAGCCTCTAAGCTTGAATACAACGTTATAAGCAACGCCTTAAGGCCTACGTCATGCGGTGACTACAAAAAAAAACGAACACCTCGGGAACGGGAACATCACAAATCGGCTATCGCATGGCGCTGCTCAGCCTCAGGTTGCGCGTTGGAAACCCGGCGACGGTACTCGCGACGGTATGGGAGCGGAATGTAGAAAAAAATATTTAGTCGCATGTTAAAGTGGATCCAGTATTATATTGCCCACCCGAGTGTGATCAAAATAATACTGGATTCATTTATCAGCTTAAGGACTTCGATTACCCACAAATAGTTCCTTTATTTTTTTAATAATGCTTTGGAGCAATACCGGTGCTAAACGTTACGTTTGTTTTCGCTGCACTATGCCAACGCGAACTTAAGAAAAAGTTGCAGAACATGTCATTGAGCAAGACAACACAAACATGAGAAACATACATATCTTATCTCCGAATTATTTGTTATGTGCAGAAAAAAAAAGAACAGTCCGTCGAGCCGGATTCGAACCAGCGACCTATGGATGTCCGCTTGGGTGCAACCTCTACAGTCCACCGCTCTACCAACTGAGCTATCGACGGCACGGGATATGCTGCGCCTACCGGTTTGTCTTGAAGGAGGCTCCGCATGGTGCGACCCAGTTAAGATAACCGAGACCCGTGTTGCACACCTTGCACGGAGCCGTTTCTGCTTCGCACCTTTTTTCGTCGGCCAGAATGAATGATCGCGCTTTGTCCGTGTCCTTGTGCCTTTGCCGTCAATGCTATTGTCGCGTCAGCAACAGAACGCATACGCAAGTCGCTTCGCATGAGGCGCGTTTTTACCTCACGTGAAGACAGAACGAAGGTGCGGAAAAAAACATTCACCGGTGATCGCGACACTCCCTAATGCAAATTTTGAGGGCAGCTGTTTAGGTGTTTTGAATTCGCGATATATCGCGGCAAATCATCTGATTGTGATCGACAGGGTCCTCTTGGCGGCGGCGGTGAGCTTCTGCTCGGGCAGCTCGTTTAGAAGCAGCGGCAGACTAAGCATTTCCAGCAGTTGCGTCGCTCATTGTTCATTGTTCATAAAGGAAGCGCGAACACGGCATTGCGGGGCTCGTGCGAAGTGCATTCTCTAGCGGCGGTGGCGGCGCAGGGAAAGTGGCGCATGCGCAGAAGTTCCGAAGCCCACGTCAGTGCTTCGTTTCCATATATGGTATCGGTGGAGGCACTCGCCGCATGCCCGGTCGCCGCCGCGTATCACGTATCGCGTGGCACTCCCCTTTCCTTCTCACCCTTTGACGGTACTCTCCTCCTCCGCTTTTCTCCTCGCACTCTATTCGCTATCGCTGTCTTTCGTCCCTCGCTGCTCTCCGCGTTCGCTCTTTCATCCTCCGCTGTGCTCGTTTGCACGGTTACGTCGAGGTACGCCGACGCTCAATGCAGGAACAGGAGCCCAAGATTTGCGCTTTAAAAAAATCTTGCCTTATGTAATGCACCACGACGGATGATGCCATTCTCTTTATTTAAAAAACAAGCTAGCCTCAGTGAATGAACCCATATAAACTTTTCTCCACCATCTTATATGGTCATGCTTTAGCCGCAGGTCCCTAGCAAATGGCCAGTGCGTATTCTTCGACGTAAGTTAAGCCTTTGGCGCTGTCCATGCTGTGGTATAGCGCAGGCAGTCAACCACTGCCCGTGTTCAATGTTCTAAGATAGCTTTCGTTCGAGACGTGAATCAATGGTTTATGTCACTGTTCGCATTGTAATCCCGTGTTTATTTCAAAGTGCGGTTTTATAAAACAGCGTGTACCTTCGCATAAAAAATTAAATGATACTTATGGCCATAGGCTAAACAGACACCTTAAAACAATTCTTTCTGTGGGCATTACTGCCCACAGTAATGACGGTTAAGAAAGCAATGTAATTGGAAGAACGTAATTTATATATATCGACGGAACGGTGGCACCATCAATATAAGCTTGTCTGGCCCGGACAGTCCCGTAGTGTGTGACGCAATCGTGTTCGAACAACAGCGTTTTAGCCGCTGAGCTAGAATACAACATTATAAGATACAACTTTGCACCTATGCCGGGTGGCGACTGCAGAAAACAAGCACCTCGGCAACGCGAACGTCACACGTCGGCTATCGCATTGCGCTGACCAGCCTCAGGTTGTGGGTTGGTTACCCGGTGGCGGCGCTTGCGATGGTATTGGAGCGGAATGTAGGGGAAAAAAAAGATTTAGTTGCATGCTAAAGTACAGTGGATTCAGTATTATATTGACCACCCGGGGGTGATCAAACTAATACTGGATTCATTTTCAGCTTAGGGACTTTGATCCCCCACAAATGACTTTTTTTTTGTAAGCCTTTGGAGCAATACAGTTGATAAATGTTGCTTTTATTTTAGCTCTACTATGCCAACGCGAACTTAAAAGTCACAGAACATATCCGTATAGAGGACAAAACAAACATGAAAAAAATACATATATGACCTCCGAAATGCTCTCTTGATTTTCAGAAAAAGAAGGAACAGTCCGTCGAGCCGGATTCGAACCAGCGACCTATGGATGTCCGCTTAGGTGAAACCTCTACAGTCCACCGCTCTACCAACTGAGCTATCGACGGAACGAAAGTGGCACGCCTACCGGTTTTTCTTGAAAGAGGCCCCGCACGGTGTAACCCAGTTAAGATAGCCGAGGCCCGTTTCGCAGGCCTTACGTGGAGCCGTTTTTCCTTCACACCTTCTTTCGTTGGCCAGAATGACTGATCGCGCTTTGTCCGTGTCATTGTGCTTTTGTTGTCACTGCTATTGTCGCTTCATTAGGCCGCTTTAGTTGGGCGTGCGTAACCACCCACGTACGCAGCGCGGGAGCTTGTGCGCGCGCACGACACGGCAATAGTTGTCCGGACGCAAAAGTGGAGAAGGGGGATGCTGACTTGCATGCGTAGAACCAGCAGTGTGCTGTTCAGCACCGTCATATGCCACCTTCTGAAGCTGCGTAGCCAGTACCAGCCGCCACGGAGTCAAACCACAAGCCGTGCTCATATCAGTGGCGTAGCCAGAAATTTTGTTCGGGGGGGGCTACGCCACTGGCCCTATATATATATATATATATATATATATATATATATATATATATATATATATATATATATATATATATATATATATAGCTGCACGTTCCAGCTCAGCCTCCTCCTTAGAAGGAAGCTTTAGGTCTGGTGCTCCTATTTAAGTACATGTAGAAGGGGAATTCGTTTTTCCCTGCAACTACTTCACCAAATTTGAGGAGGTTTGTTGCATTTAAAACAAAAAGTATAATTCTAGTGACTACTGGTTTCGAATTTTTCATTTAGGCGGTCAATTATTTATTAAAAATTGGCCGGAATTGAAAATTTTCAGAAAACGAAACTATCAGGTTTAAAACTCGGTGACTCAACAATGAAAAATGATATCACAATTCTGTGAATTGCATCTAATAGTACATCTTCAGCGGACAAAATAGATATGCTACACATGAATCTCAAAAAAATTTGGTATTGTGGAAATACGGCTTTTGCAGAACCCTTGTACACAACGTAACCAATTCACGTAAGATACAAATTGACGCAGCAAACTTGTCCGCTTTGACTGTGACAATAAATGCCGTTTACAGAACCACAATATCTGTTCTTCATGCATAGCTATTAGTTTGTAAACGTCGTGCTTCTATTTTTTCAAACTTTCGAATTTTTCAAAATATTTTAAACAAAATTCAGGCCCTAAAGCGAAGTTCTGTTTCCAACAGACACTAGGATTTAACTTTCTCTCCCAAACGCAACCAATTTCAATAAAAGCGATCAGCAGGATTATCTCAGAAAAGCGTTTCTGCGTTTTACAAGTATTTGAATAGGCCGCGTCGGATTGGGCCCGAGCTAAAGCTTCCTCTTAAACAATTTATCGAGGGATCAAATACATGAATAATAACTGCATTGTCATTGCCAAAGATGCTGCAAACGAATTCTTGAAAGCTACGCACTGTAAATACAAGTAAAATATGTATTTTTTCATAAAATATTATACTCGTATGTGCCAAAATTTGTGCCCAACATAACTGACGTCAATGCTTCCGTGTTTTTTGTCTATTAGGTAAAGAAAATATCACACGAGCTTTAGAACTATATCAGTTCGAAACCAGGAAAGCAGTGCATGCCGCTGATACGAAAAGTTAAAAGGCAATGAACTGAACAAGTTGAGGACAAATATGTTAATGAAACTTTGTCATTCAAGAACCGTGCTTACATTCTTGTATATATGCAATGGCCAGTGAAAAATCTCAATGACGCTGTCGTTTGTTCTAATGTATTACGCAGGAGTAGCTGTCCCTTGTCGTGTATCGTGAGTGATCGCACCGAAGTTATAGTCGCGACAGAGAGCACGTATAAAAAGCTGTAGTTCTGCAAGATATATGAGGGCAAGTCAAATGAATGAGCCAACAACGGGGTACTTTATTTAAAAGTAGTCTTCATGAGAATTTAGACATTTGTCCTATTGACTAACGAGTCGCGTGATTCCCGTGTTATAAAACTCCTTGGGTTGCTGCTTCAAAAAGTCTATCTGGTTCCCTTGAGCTGTTTTTTCGGTTGCCCCAAAAATGTAGAAGTCGCAAGGTGACAGGTCTGAGCTGTATGGCGGATGTTGCAGCGTTTCCCACTTGAACTTTGCCAGTTTTGTATTAACCACATAAGCGATGTGCGGACAGGCATTGTCGTGGAACAAGATGACCCCATTCATAAATTTTCCACGTTGTTCGTTCTTGATTGCGGCACGCTGCCGTTCTGGCGTTTCACAATATTGGAAACAATTGATAGCCTCTCAAGATTTAGCAAATTCTATCAGTAATGGACCCTGTCGATCGAAAAAAAAAAAAGTCAGCAACACTTTTCCAGCGGAAATGATGGCATTTACATTCTTTGGGCGTGGTAAATTCGAATGTTTCCACTGTAAGCTTTGCCGTCGTGTTTCAGGCTCGTAGTAGTGGCACCAAGGTTCGTCCCCGATCACAGTTGCAAACAAGAAGCCGTCATCCTCAATACCCGATCAGATGAGTCAAGGCAGCGCGAAACTTCTCCGTCTTCTCGTGATGGATCAAAATCTTGGGGATCCATTGCGCACCAAAGAGCCGATAAACGAGAAGCTCATGAATTATGGCGTGAGCCGAACCGTGACTGATGTTCAGGCGGTCTGCCAGTTCATCGATGCTTATCCTCCGTTCTTGTTTCGGCAGCTCATGAACCTTTGAAATTGTGGGGGGGGGGGGGGGGATTGCATGATGGTCTTGGCCCGGTCTTGGAATGTCTTTGCAACGTCCTTTGAACCGTTTGCTCCAACGCTTCACAGTGGTCAATGAAATGAAGTGTTCAACGTACACGGCAGTCATATGGTGATTAATTTCTGTTTTGGAAACACCTTCAGCTGTCAAAAACTTCGCGACACCGAGCTGTTCAACTTTTGAAGTGTTCATTATGTGAAGCAACCATATTCAACCCAGTGTATGAGAGCGTTAAAGAACATTTATCTTCACACCTGCGTGTCACTTTTGTAAATGAGACATGCCGTTCTCTTACGCGCATGCCTTGCAGATAATGAACCGAACCATTATTGCGCGGTTAGGGTAGGCTCACTTTCATTTGACTCGCCCTCGTACATTAGAAATGCAAAGATACAAAGGGATATACAAATGCGAGAATACGGCTTGATAAAGGACAAAAAAGTGTCACTGGAAACAAAGTTCACTGCATGTATACACTAAACCTCGCAACAAGATATTTAAGTATACGTATAAGTCTCCAATGAGTCTATGTATGTAAGAAGAAGTAACTGTATATAATGCCTCAAACAAGGCAAATAAACATGTTGCACAATCATAGATTCACAGAATCCTAGATCCCGCCCCCATTCCATCCACTCCCCCTAATGTATTGCGCGCGACGGAAGGCGGCGCGCTTGCTCCCCGCTTTTCTCCTTTGCGCACACAAGACTGAGCCACCATCGTCGGCTCACCCGTTCCACCTCCCCTCCTACGCTTTCACTCGCACATACAGCATGCAGCGCGTGGCCACGATGTTATCACCCTTGGACTTTATACGAAACATGAGGGCGACGGCAGGAATGCGCCTGGAGTGTCCATATAATTGCTTTCGCAATAATATAATAAACGTATCCGGCAACTGAAGCGTCCCGTCGCCCATTACTTTCCGCAAAAGAAGTATCAAAATCGAACTTTCACCATGCGACAATTCGCTGCGCCGCAACAATGTATTTTTTTTTTCTGTGAGGCGGAGGCACTGAAATGAAAAAAAAACGCATAGGAAAGTATGTTGGCCAGAATCTAATGCCTACTTCGGGCACCTAATGGGGCTACGGAAGGAATACCGAAGAAAACATGAGACGGTTGGTCCACTGAGAACCATACGCATACTGCTCAGTATCCTACAGCGGCGAAACAAGACTTTCCGGAAAGGTTCCGCTCAAGGAATGTGGTGCAATCCTTCGAGTCCCCACAGTGATGGCGGCGAGCGACCATTTTGTTTTTTATGCGAAGCGTACTAGCTGCACCACGCTCTTCCTTGCTGCGCCGCGCGCGGCCGCGTAGCTACCATATGACGTCATAACAGCTGCAAAAGCAGAGGCTCAACTCGTGCGCTCGCTTGCGGCCGCGTAGCTACATAGCCGGGTCTCAGCTCGTGCGCTCGCCTGCATGAGTTGTTTCTTCAACAGCAGTTCACCAGGCTAAACAGTGGTTCAACAACTAAAATAAAGGCTAGTATGCTTCGCATCCTGGGCTTAACCTTAGCTAAGCCATTTTTTTTCTCGTCTGCTAGCCAGAAAGCGTCCAAAACTCTGTCAGGTGAAAATCCACTCGGCCAGAGCAAACCGAACGCGCACCGAAGTGCACCGCACGGTGGTCGGGGCCATACGAGAAAAACGTATGCGCTCTGGCTGGCTCTGGCAGCCCGCGGGTGGGGTAGCAAGAACAAAAAAAAAAGAGGCTCAATGTGTCCTCGCGAATAAAAGTCAAAGTAGAAAAAATAAATAAGAACGTAGTTACTTTGGCTGGCTTTAGTGTCTTGACATGGATGTTCTGGCGTAGGTTAAAAAAAATGTTGATATTTTTTTATGTGACATGACGGCACAAATAAACCACCCCAACGCTTCGACTCATTGGACCTCGCTGCCTGCTTTGTCAACTCGTCTGCTAGTGTGTTGATTTGGCTTGTCTCGTTGTATGTTCCGATGCAAGACTTTAGAAAAGTCAATAGACCTTTGGCGTCAAATGTTTATAACAACATTAAACCCACAAAGTTCCTCAATTGAAAATCTAAAGCACAACTTTGGAAATGTCAATGCACCTTTCACATCAAGAGCTTATGAGATTTATACCCATAAAGTTTCGCAGTTGATATCCATGCGCTCCATTGATTCCGTGGCCTTAGTGAGATGCTGCGGCGAGCCCACTCACCATCAAAGCGCCCTTGAAACTTTGTGCTCGGATGGGACTACTTGGCGTTATGTGACTCCCGGTGTATGGGCGTTGCCACGAAATCCAGCCCGAGTTAGCAATCTTCGCGGTTAAATGTCTTTTCGAGCGTCAAAAAGACATTCTAGACAAAATCCAGAGTGATTTCGGGCGCCGGGGGTCGCTTTTGTCGGCGGTGCATGGACAGCACGAAAAAATTTCGGGGGGGGCTGAAGCCCCATAAGCCCCCCCCCTGGCTACGCCCCTGGCTCATATCTTCGGCAAGAGTGAAATCGAAAAATGCGCTCTCGTGGACACGCGAGAACACGCGATAACGTCCCGCGAAGCCCGCTGATCCCGCAGCGGGCGCTACGCAGCTTTTGAAAAGCTGCGGGCGCCCGCAAGATACCGTGCGTGCTCCTGCGTACTGCGCATGCGCACTGACGCCTCCGCGGTTTGCCGCGTACGCAGAGCTGCTGTGGACACTCAACTAAAACGGTCCATCAACAGAACGCATACGGAAGTCGCTTCGCATGAGGCGCGTTGTTACCTCACGTGAAGACAAAAGAAAGGTGTGTAAAAAAACATTCACCGACAATCACGGCACTCCTTAATGCAAATTTTGAAGGAAGCTTTTAGGTGTTTTCAACTCGTGATATATAGTGGCAAATGATTTGATTGTGAATGACAGGGTTCCCTCCTCGGCAGCGGCGATGAGATCCTGCTCGGACAGCTCGTTTAGCAGCAGCGGCAGACCAAGCATTTCCAGCAGTTGCGTCGCTCATTGTTCACAAAGGAAGCGTGAACACGGGAATGCCTGGCTGGCGCGGAACGCATTCTCTAGCTGCGGCGGCGCAGGGGAACTAGCGCATGCGCAGAAGTTCCGAAGCCCTCGTCAGTGCTTCGTTTCCATATATGGTATCGGTGGATGCGCTCGCCGCATGCCCGGTCGCCGCCGCGAAGCACGTATCGCGTGCCACTCCGCTTTCCTTCTCACCCTTTCGCCGTACTCTCCTCCTCCGCTTTCCTGCTGATACTTCCTCCGCACCATCCTCCTCCACTTTTCTCCTCACACTCTATTCGTTCACGCTGTCTTTCATCCCTCGCTGGGCTCCGCGTTCGCTCTTTCATTCTCCGCTGTGCTCGTTCGCACGGTTACGTCGAGGGACGCCGACGCTCAATGCAGGAATAGGCGCCTAAGATCTGCACTTTAAAATATCTTGCCTTAGGTAATGCACCGCGACGGATGATACAGTTCTCTTCAGTTTAAGAAACAACCTAGCCTTAATGAAAGAACCCATATCAACTTTCGTCCATAGTCTTATATGGCCATGCTTTAGCCCCAGGTACCTAGCAAATGACCAGTGCGTATTCTTCAGCGTAAGTTAAGGCTTTAGTTCTGTCCACGCTGTGGTAAAGTGCAGGCAGTTAACCCCTGCGCGTGCTCAACGTTCTAAGGTAGCTTTCATTGAAGACGGAAATCAATGGTTTGTGTCACTGTTCGCATTGTACTATGTGTTCATTTCAAAGTGCGTTTTTATGAAATAACGTGCACCTTCACATAAAAAAGAAAAAGGGAGTCATGGTAATTGGTTAAACAGACATTTTAAAACAATTTTTCGTGCGGACGCTAGCGTTCCCTTCCGCGAACACTTAAGCGAAGCTTATACGTGGAGAAAGATATTACAGGATATTTTTCTTAATCCCGCAGGGGTGTTTGGGTGGTTCTATACTAGTCTCAGTAAAGACACGAAGGAGCGAGGTGTAAGTTACATGCCACTGTTGCGTGCTAACGTCAGCAGCCGGTTTGCCGATTGCTTTCGCAGGATCCTGTCGTTCGCCGATCGCTGCGAAAAGCAGTACAAGTATACACCGCAAAACAAGGGTAAAATCTGGAGCTTAAGCTTCGCCTTTAAGAGCGGACCGCGAAAGCCTGCAAAGACGCCTTACTGCTTTTCATGCTTTCCGGAAACTGCAGCATACGTAACGGTAATATTTACCGGGAAACGCTGGCTGCGAATGCTATGCACGAAGGCGAGCTTTTTGGTCGAAAGCTTGCCTCTGACACTTTTAATATTTAAGTCTTAGAAGACCTAACTTATAGGACATGCGCTGCGGGCGTTTTTTCCCATTACATCTGTTCGTGGGCGGCCATTCTCAAAATTTTGAGGAATAACTTTGTAAAGAATGATAAAGAAGGTATGAGCAACTTTGGTGGTAGAGGAGTGGTTGCGTATGCGTGGTTCGGAATTTCGTTCGAAATCCTTTTCGCTGTAGGAAGGTCAAACGCCGACGCCGGGTTTTCTACGAAGCTGGCTCCGTGACGCTGCCGCGTTAAAAGCTGGTGTCTTCACCAAAAGCATGAATGTCGTTTAGCTGCAAGTTGATAGATGGCGCTGGACTTCTTGACTATCCTCTAATGGTGCGCATGTGCGCGCGAGATCACGTGGTTTAGCGCCGAGTGAGAGGAAACGATTTTGTGACTTCTCGTGCCCGGGTCTGCACAGATTGCTGAAGAAAGAGATATACCGCAATATGATTGTGGTAAACGCCCGTCCAAGGCAGGCATTCTCCGTTATTCGACAGCTCAAATCATTAACTTTATTAATTTTTGCATTAATTGTTTATATCGTGGTAAAGGTTTATTTCTTTTTCCTTAATTTTGTCAGACCAAAATTGTACTGCGATAAAAGTACAAATTGGAACCGAGATTAAGCTGGACAGGGGCCAACCTGGCACTGCCTACAGTAATGGCGATTAAGAAAGCAATGTAATTGGAGGAACGTAATCTATTGCTGGTACGTTTCTAAATCTCGTAAGATGCTTTCGAAAATAACCACACCACGAATCCAACTCTAGCTCCGCACACAACCGCGTGTTGTGTAAAAAGGGTAAGCGTAATAATCGTTTTCGCCACCGGTCACCTTTAACAACCATGGAACAATGATAAGCAAAATCGTCCCATTGTTCCTGCCTGTACTATCGTGTGCAATAGGAGCCGGAACACAGGAGCGCGTGTCAGATAGCCTCGAGCCCTGCTATGGGCGATATGCGGCGGCCACCATCGGAAACGAAGTGGACAGGAGGACGCTGTTCTAATCGCTGTTGGCACTCCCGCCAAACGTCCATTTATAGAAAGTGCGGAATTTTGCATCGCCAGCGCACCTCGATAAAGCTGTTCGATATTGCAGTTACTGATAACTTCGCGCACCGAAGCGTGGCCAATAGCAGCAGTGTTTTGAAGCGCGAACATTCCCTGGGAAATCTGTCCGTCTCTCTGAAACACGTGACACGCTGTGCTCCATAATATATACATGAGGTCCTTTGGGGGTATAAATGAAACTACCATACACTAAACAGGAACGGGCGTTCAAGACCTGCGCTATAAAAAAGAAAGCACGACTGAAAAAAAAAAAGACCCGCTGTAAGTCACCCTGCACGTAAGCGTCTTTTCGGCTACTAGCGGCCAGTAAAATGCCGTGAGCTGCCGTTTTCGACAAACGCGGGCGTTGGTGGGAGTGCCAAGAGCTAGCGGAAGAGCTCCCCCCTTCCCCTCTGTTTTCGACAGTGCCATCCGCGTATCGTACTCACTCGGCTTCGAGGCTCTTTGCTACGCGTCCGCGTGTTCCCGCTCATATTGTTCACGATGGTGCGTATACGTACTATTGTTGCATCATGGTACATAAATAATGGACTTTTTATTGGCCCATTTGGCTTTGTATACGCTGACTACTGTCGCCAACATTTGGAATACAACGATTGCAACGGAACTTTTATTAAATTTTCCTTCGAAACAGTCGCACAGCCTTATATCAAACTATCAGCTGCTTTATTTGGTTGATTTATTAATTGTTTGACTGCCCGTTTTATTAATTATTTACTCATTTATTTATTTATTAGTGGATCGCTTTCTTTGGCTCCTTAACCGGCAATTGCTAAAGGCTCGTGCTCTGACGTTGAACGTGCTTGCCGTACACGTTCAACATCAAGCGCTCTTTTGAGGGCAACTCCGGCGATATTATCTTTACTACAGCAGGGTAACGGTAATTTCATTTTTCTGAAACCCTCCTGTAACGTATGGCGTATCAGATAGTGGAATTTCTCGGTAAATTCGAAACTAATTTTAACCAAGCAAAACAGCGCAACAACAAAATTTACATCTGGCCGGGCAGTCGAGCGAACCCCTTCGTGTGACGTAAATGCCGGTCAACGAAAACAGCGAAGGGCAGAGACGCTCAGATGATTCATGACCATGCCGGACCATTGCCCCAAAGTCTGCGGGTGACAATGTAAGCCGCATCAGCTTTCCGGAGCTGTCGAGCAGTGACAGCTCCGATGGCTCCGATTCCAGTTAATCCAATAGCCGTGAATCGTCGTTCGCCCTTCGACATGCCGACAGCGCCAAGCGCAGCGCACTGTACCGCGATGCAACACAAAGACCTAGGGTAAGCCCTAACCACTGATTTGATACCGGCTGCTTGCTATACGTGTTTCACCACCTTGGTTGGGTCCGAAAATTTGGGTGCCAGGCTTCCCCTTGGCGGATTCGCGTTTCTGCATGGCCTGGGCTAGACTGTACTAGAAAAAATCGGGATAGTAGCGAAATCGGCGCGCGAATACGTGGACACGGCTGCGGATACGGATACGGAATACGCATACGGCTGCGGGCAGCCGCCGAAGCTCTGCTTTTGTGAACCCGCACCCGCCATGGTTGCTCAGTGGCTATGGTGTTGGCTGCTAAGGCTATGGCTGCTAAGCACACGGTCGCGGGATGGAATCCCTGCCACGGCGTCCACATGGGGCGAAATGCGATGGGGTCGAAATTCGAAAACACCCGCGTACTTAGATTTAGGTGCACGTTAAAGAACCCCGGGTGGTCGAAATTTTCGGAGTCCTCCACTACGGCGTGCCTCATAATCAGAAAGTGCTTTGGGCCCGTAAAACCCATAATTGAATTGGTGAACCCGTGGGCTTCCTTTCTTCGAAAGAGCGGCGGGCACGTAATACACGTTGGCTTTAGCCATTAACACGATAACGCCGGTGACGTTACATTGTGCAACACTGCGAAATAATCTTGGAGCGACTACCCGCACGAAAGTACGCGTTTGTGTCTTATGTGATGATTTATATATTTCCCTTCCACGAGTGAAACTTTTCTACCGCATTGCTCGTGTTGCGACTCGCCATTCTGAAAGCGCCGATTCATTGTGCCACGTGACTCGTGTTTCGCGAATTCAGGAGCGACCTGGCGCCAGCAATGCCAGCTACAACAGTGGTATGGGTTTCCTCGAGACGTGCGTCCACTTAGTTGTGTGTGTCGTGTTGCGTGGTTGTTCAACGCTGATATAAGTGCCACGCCCATGTGCGAAACACATATCGAGTATGCGATCGCCAGGAAGTACGGGCTACGTGTCGACAAGACACCTCAAAACGTCATTCTCGCACGGTGCGATACCTTACACTCACGTGACCATCCAATCTATGGCTGAGGAGGAGGAAGGTTAGCGTTAAATTTTGCTGACGTTCATTCACTTCAGCTCTCCCTACCCGGCTTACTCCTCCTTATCATGAGTCTGCCTTGGAATACGAGCACAAGACCACTTAAACAATTCAAGAAACTCTGCGACAGTTCGCAAAAGCGAGGTCGAAGAAATTAAACGATTCAAATACTCATTTGAGTTGCACGAAATAACGCACTGCCTTCATTCTTTCTTTATTAAAACCTGAATCAATGTTTTTCCCCTCTTATTTCTTTTATATTTATTCATTCTTTTATTCATTCTGTCTTTTTTTGCATATTCTAAAGGCCCGGAGGCACGATCGAGAGGAGTGAGAAGGCTGCTGGGTATGTGTGCGATTTCGTTCTGCCTCCGAATAGGTAATTTGCGAGTAGACCACTTGGGTCATTTCGTATATGCCACTGGGTATGATTACACATGTGCAAGGATAGACAAAGACCCCTGAATATGTGCAACTGGGCATGTGTCACTGGATATGTGCAAATCTAAATGTGAAACTAAGTATGCGAGCGTCCCCCAGAATGGGTATGCGCCACGGTGCAGGTTCCCTAATAGACAAGCAAAAGAAGAGCCATGGGGTTACTTGTCGCCAGCATAAAATTTGAGAAGTAAGCTACAGAGAAGCGGAAAAGCCAGCATCTATAACAGTCGAGTGTGAAGAAAGTAGTGTAATGAATGGGGCAATAGTGCTCATTCAGTGTGGATCGTTGAGCAACAGAAACGTTAAGATGTCCTTAACAGAAAATTCAACGAATCGACTAGATAGAAGGGAAAAATTAGACAAGACCGCCAGTCCCTACACATCGCTTCAGTGCTATTCCCATGAACGTTTGCATTATTCATGAAAGGAGTTCCAACGGATATTTTTTTTCAGACAATCATGGCATAGTTCTTACATAGCAGCACACCAGATTAATAGGACAGGTTACTAGGATAAACATGGTAATCTAGTTATTAAAGGATAAAGTTAAATGAACAATTTTTTGTTCGCGAAGTAGTAAACGGAGATGCCAACGCCTTGCAAAGGCGCGCGACACTCTGACAGTGTGTAAAGTGCTCGCGCTGATTAAGAAGAAGAATCCTTTTCGGCAGGTCCGCACAGCTGGCGTTCAGTGAAAACCTTCTATTCCAATACTGTTCAGGACTGCTAAACCCGTTGAGCCACACCTGAGAACAGGGCGATGGACGTCCTTCTACCCCACCGACTGGCCGGCGCCGATCTCCGAACAAGCGAGTCGTTCGACTGCGAGGAAGCGTTTGGTCATGGCCCTTTCCAGAAGAGGATGCTCGTCCTCATTCTTCTAGGAGTCGTCTCGGTTAATTGCCACACCGTGGTGATTTCCCTTATCACTGGTGACGTCGACCATTGGTGCAAGCCGCTCGCCGGTTTCAACATCTCTGCAGCTGATTGGAAGAATATTGCCATACCGATCGAGGCCGATGGACGCTTCAGCCGCTGCCGCATTTACGAACGCTGCAAGCCACCCGCTGAACACGGTGATTCCGCTGAGCCTCACAAGATCGGCGTTCTTCTGACCGGGGCCGACGAGTGGCACAGCCGATGTTTCCAAAACACTAGCGACCTACGCGACTTGCCTTGTGAAGAGTGGGACTACGACGTTAGATCGGCCGAGGCCAGCGCGGTGAGCTCTTGGAACATGGTGTGCCACCGCCGTTTGCTGCCAGCCACCCTCGTCGCCCTGCAAAACGCCGGTGCAGTAGTTTCCCTTATCCTAGCCGGAGCCTTCGTTGACTACGTCGGCAGGAGACTCATGCTACTGTCCTCCGCCACAGCGGTAGTCACCTGCATGGTGTGCAACTTCGCGGCGACAAATTACGTCCTCTACGCTGTGGTGCGCGTCCTTACCGGGGCCATTGTCGCGGTACACACGATTTTTACCTGCCTCATACCGTTCGAGGTGATGACGCACGCACACAGGCCGCATCAAGTGCTTTTCCTGGCGGCTCTGGGCCTGACGTCATGTGAGGTTTGGAGTGTCATCATCAAACCCATGGTCATCGACTGGCGTCTGAAGCAGGTCGTGTTCCTTGCCCCGACGGGTCTGCTGCTCCCGGCTTTGTCTAGTGCCCGAGAGTCGCCCCGTTGGCTCGTCGCCAAAGGAAGACTGGACGCGGCTGAAGCACTCATGATGGAGGCTGCCAAAACGAACAATGTCCCACTTCCTGTCACGGCCTGTCTCGTGGAGAAGCTGAGAGAACAGATCACGAACCACGCAAATCGCGATGCTGCGGACATGGAAGACTTGGTCGACTATCACTCCCTCCGGCGTCGAGCATTGGCCATGTTTGCCGTGTGCTTCTCCATATCATTTGTATTTTACCTGAATGCCTTCTCGACGGCGCAGTATACCGAATTCTGGATCCCGTGCTTCACGGTTGTCGTCACAATGGCGACTTACGCGGGGATGCACTTCCTGATGACCGGCGTCGCCCTCGTCAGAGTGCTCAGCTTCTGCTTCCTGTTGACTGGCTTCAAACAATGCGCGCTGAGTGTGGCGGTGGGCGGTGGATACGTCATTATCAGCAAGACCTTACTCGTGGTCTCCAAGGGCATCTCTAACGTAATCTTTGTACACTGTTTCACCTACGTCCTGGAACTCTTTCCATCGGCAGTGCGTGCCGGTGTCGCATGCTGGGCGTTTGCCTTCGGGCGTATCGCTGCCATGTGCGCGGCAATGACCCTCGTCCTGAAGCCAGCCGGACGCGGAGACGTGGTATTCGCATTTGCGGGACTTTTCCTCTTCGTCTCCCTTCTCGTCATTCGCGTCCTGCCACGCACGACAGTGGTGGAAGAAGCACGAATCGTGGCCAGGCGCGCATCAGAGTCCAGCAGGATGCCCATGGATCACATGAAACGAACCCTCGCACAGGGGATATTACGCAAGAAGTCCAAGACCGGGATCCTGGAGAGCTCCATGTCATCCAGCAGGAAGAGTGGGAGGACTGGTGGCAGCAAGAGCCCTGGCATTTTTAATGTGTCTCGTCGGTTTCAAACCAAGCCAATGCTGGAGTGAAGCCTCCGGAGGATTTGTGTGAAATTACTGGGCACGATGTCCTGTTGACGACGTCAAAAACTCACTTCTTGAGTTCGTATCTGCTATAATTATGGTTTCAAATATTCTTTTTCACTCATAACAATGAATATCACGAACTTAATGTTCTGACTTATTTCCTTTATGTTTCGACGGCACAGAGTATCTTTGTGTGTTTCGTGAGCGTTTTTTATATCTGGAAAATATAGGTTTATCCTTTGGATAGCTGAAGCATTGGCCCTTTGAAAGTTAAATTAAAATAAATTATGGGGTTTTGCGTGCCAAAACCACTTTCTGATTATGAGGCACGCCGTAGTGGAGGACTCCGGAAATTTAGACCACCTGGGGTTCTTTAACGTGCACCTAAATCTAAGTACACGGGTGTTTTCGCATTTCGCCCCATCGAAATGCGGCCGCCGTGGCCGGGATTCGATCCCGCGACCTCGTGCTCAGCACCCTCTGAAAGTTGATGTGTGTGTTTGACACACCAGACTACTGAAACTTAGTTCAGAATTCCAGGATGCACGTTGGGAATGGAAGAAAGCATAATTTTTTGCATTGCGAATATACACATAAACGCATGCACACATGATATAATGACCACGCACACATGATATATGCATACTACCCTGACCGAAATTACGTGGACTAGGGATTCCCCGATAAAGGCGACTTTGTTCCTCGGCCTACGAATGTAAATAACTTCAAATTTAAGACTACAGTCCGAAATGATTTCCACAATGGTCGGACTACCACCGCGCCAGAGGTCCCCTAGTAAGTTAAATATAAAACTAATGTGCTCCGAGCCATGCAATGAGAGAGAGTAACAACTTCATTTAGTCGCCTGTAGAACGGCACCATGACTAAATGGTGCCGCGACGCGGGCCCCGGAGATCTTGTTTGCGGGCGGTCTCTACTGAACTCCAGCGAGTGTTACTCCCGCAGTCTTTCGCCCTGAGGGGGACAGACCCGTCGGTTTCGCTCGCCCTTTGTAATTAAAGAGCCGCCGAGACCTGCTGGACGGCTCAGGTTTGGATTTCGTGGTCGTAGCATTCCGCCGCAGCCGCGAGTCACGGCGGAATCGTTGAACTTGTTGAAACTTCGTCGGGGAACTTGGTGCAATACCATAGGATGTGCGTCAGGGTGGCCCTCTCCCGCAGGCACACGCAGTACACATCACGCATATACGTTCGCGTACAGATGATTCTTTAACGCGGGGGTGGGCAAGGAACCAGTTTGTAATTGTGTGAACAGCACCACCTCCGCTCGGTTCAGCCCCGTGTGCGGGGGTGGGAAAGTGCTCCGAGCTAGGCGGTGAAACTGCTTAAGTTCGTTGAACGTCGTCATGCGGTCCTTGGCACTGCACAATGTTGGACGGTCGGTTGCAGTGGCGCGGTTGGTTAGCGCTCGCGCCACTGCGTCTGCCGTCTCGTTGTGGTTATCGTGCGTCTACGACGTATCGTGGCGCGCGTGCGCCGGGAACCACTTGATTTTAACATACCTGTTCTCTCGTGGCAGGTGAGTAGAGCACAGAACGCGCACAGCCTCACCACAAACTTTGCCCTTGGTATGATTCCACATTGTACTTGGCGAATCCCACAACACCGTCTGGCACCCGGGGTCGGCAATGGCAAGGCAATAGCCACCTCCTCCTGACACGCCTTTCGGACCCGTAAGCTCGTCGCGCGCCGGACGACGCCTCGATGACAGTAGCTACGTACGCCGCGCTGTCTCCCTGATATTCTGCCGCATCCGCGAACCTTGCGTGCTCGTCCTTTGTGTGAAGTCCTTGAGTGAGCCCTCTCGTTATAGGTATGTGCAACTGCAAATGTAAAGCTCGACACGTGAACATTTTTCGTATCCACTGCAGGACGAAGGCCTCCCAGCGATCTCCAATTATCCCTTTCTTGCTCTAGCTGATTCCAACTCTCGATAGCAGATTTGCTCATTTCATCACCTGACCTTATTTTCTGCCATCCTCGACTGCGGTTCCCTTCCCTTCGCACCCATTCTGTAACTATCTAATGGTCCATACGTTATCTACCTACGCCTTTCATGGCCTGCTCAGCTCCATCTTTTTTTCTGTTAATGTCGACTATAATATCGGCGGTCTCCGTTTGCTCTCTGAATCACACTGTTCCCTTCTGGCTATTAGCGTTACACCTAACATTTTTCGTTGCATTGCTCTTTGCGCGGTCCTTAACTTTTTCACGACTTTCTTTGTTGGCTTCCAAATTTCTGCCCCATATGCCGGCGGCGGTATAATGCAATGATTGCACGCTTTTCAATGAAAATGGTTAGCTCCCAGTCAGGATTTCGTAATGCCCGCCGTGTGCACTCCAAACGATTTTTATTCTGTAAATTTCCTTCTCATGATGAGAAGTATTAGTAATTAGTTATTGACCAAGGTAAAAATACTCCTGCACAGACTGAAGAGGCTGAGTGGAGATAATGAATTCTTGTTCTCTTGCCAGGCTATTGAACATTACCTTTGTCTTCTACATATTTATCTTCAACTCCACGTTTAAATTGTCTTGGTTAACGTACTCAATAGCTTGTTGTAGTCCATCCCCAGTACGTGTTGCTGAACAGGACAATGCCATCGGCACACCAAATGTTGCAGAGATATTCGTGTAGATCCCCACTCCTGAGCCATCCAATTATAATAGATTGATACTTCTAGGCATGCCGTGAAAAGCATTGGAGAGATTGTGGCTCCTTGAGTGAGCCCCCTCGTTATAGGTATGTGCAACTGCAAATGTAAAGCTCGACACGTGAACATTCTTGGTGAATCATCCATTCTGCGTAAATGCTGCAGGGTAGAGTCCTAAATAGCCACGCAGAAAAAAAGACAAGAAGTGAAGTCGGCCTTATATAATTGAAGAATTCAGCTACAGACGAGTGAAAAAGCCGATACCAATAACAGCTTAATATGGAGTTAATATGGAGAAAGGGGTGAAATTAACAGAATTGGACCATCTGCAGCATGGATTGAGCAATACGCGTTGAGCTAGAAAAAAGGGAACAAAATGCCGTTAACAGAAAAATGAGCAATATGGCTACACTTAATGGAAGAACGAGACACTAAGATAGGTCTCTACATTACTTCAGTTCGATTCTCGCTAACGTCGACTTCATTCCTCACAGGCTTTCCGTCCGATGTTTTTTTATGAGTCATGAAACAGAATTCAAGTAGCAGCAACCCATACGAGCATTAGTAGTCCCAACTTTGTCAACGCATAAATAACGGTTAAGATTTGATTACCAATATTTGCTCGGTAAACAGTAAACAAAAAAGCTGACGCCAAACAAGGGCGCGCGACACTGCGACAACCTGAGAAGCACTCGCTGAAGAAGAAGAAGAAGAAGCCTTCATTTCGGCAGGTCCACAAAGCTGGCTCTCGTCAGCAATCCTTCTCCAGCACTACCAAACCCGAGGAGCGACACCTGAGAACCAGGCGATGGACGTCGTCCTGCCCCGGCAACTAGCCGGCGCCGATCTCCGAACAAGCGAGTCGTTTGACTGCGAGGAAGCCTTTGGTCACGGCCCTTTCCGGAGGAAGATGCTCGTTCGCGTTCTTCTGGGACTCTTCTCGGCTAATTGGCAAACCGTGGTGATTACCCTCGTCACCGGTGACGTCGACCATTGGTGCAAGCCGCTCGCCGGTTTCAACATCGCTGCAGCCGATTGGAAGAATATTGCCATACCTATCGAGGCCGAAGGACGCTTCAGCCGCTGCCGCATTTACGAACGCTGCAAGCCACCCGCTGAACACGGCGGCTCCTCTGAGCATCGCAAGAGCGGCGCTGTACTAACCGGGGCCGACGAGTGGTACAACCGATGTTTACAGGACACCAGCGACCCACGCGACGTGCCCTGTGAAGAGCGGGACTACGACGTTCGGACGGCCGAGGCCAGTGCGGTGAGCTCTTGGAACATGGTGTGCGACCAACGTTTTCTGCCGGCCACCTTTCTCGTCCTACATAACGCCGGTGCCATCGTTTCCCTTGTCCTGACCGGAACCTTCGTAGACTACGTCGGAAGGAGAGCCATGCTCCTGGATTCTGCAGTAGCGGTAGCGGCCTTCGCCGCGACAGATTACGTGCGTTACGCTGTGGTCAGCCTTCTTGCCGGGGCCAGTGTTGCCGTACACACAATTTTTACCAGTTTCATGCAGTTCGAGGTGATGACTCATGCGCACAGGCCCCACCATCTCCTGCTCCTGGTAGTTCTAGGCCTGACGTTATGTGATATTTGGATTGTCATTGTCGTACCCGTGGTCACCGACTGGCGCCTGAAGCAGGTCATCTTCCTAGCACCAACGGCTGTCCTGCTCCCTCCATTGTCTGCCGCACGGGAATCGTCGCGGTGGCTAGTACATAATGGATGGCTGGACGCGGCCAAAGCAGTCATGATGCAGGCGGCCAAGACCAACATTTTCCCGCCTCCTGTCACGGTCTGTCCTGCGAAGAAGCTGAAGAAGCCGATCAAGAACCACGGGGGTTGTGTGGCTGCGTACGCTTTTCCTCACGGATTATCTACGTATGCATTTACATAGCCACATATTGTTTCACCGTTAAGGTGAAGAAAATACAGGAAATACGTCATTCAGTTCTGACTGCCTTCACGCTTGATTTTATATTGATGCTATTATACTCGCAATCGGCTTTCTGGGGCAATAAAGGGAAATAAGCCGGGGCGGATCTCTTGCACACGTGTTACTGCATGCACCATGTAGTCCATCACAGTTGGACAGCACTTTCTGTTCCTTGTAGCAGAAACTGAATCAACGCAGCTTTTTCGCACGGCGGTTTCTGCTTTGGTAAAACTCCGCAGCAAAAAGCTCGAAAATAAGTGAGAATTAGCACTCAGTTGTGTATATTGTATTATTGTGCGCGTGTAAACACTACGTTTATGTTTCTTTCTCTTCCCAAGCTTAATAGGTTACTCTAATGAGAATCTTGGACTTTTCTCAGGGTTGCTCTTCTGCGCGCTCTTCCCCTGTGTCTTAGTCTTTATCGCCTCAGAATGTGGACAGTAGTATGCAGCACGTATCATCCATCTATACAGCCATAATGGTTGCCACTGTATACCCAACAGCACATCGAGGATGGACGAGGGAAAATTGGGAATGCTTGCTTAATGCGTGCTTTTCATGGAAATTAGCCCTGCTGATGTTCGACAACAGATGAGGCCTTAGCGGAGAAATGTCAAGAAAAAGTAGAGTGTACTGGTTTTGTAAATATGTCACTGACCGTCCCAAGCTGGGAGTAACAGCCTAGATCCAAAAAACCAATCCTGGACTTTCGTTCCATTCGCCCCCAGTTGATTAAGAATGGCATTGCTCTGTCTAGCCTAAAGAACGCTTTGTTGAAGTCATGCCTCCACAAAGTAGGTGACAGCGTCTCAGGCGCAGTCGTACTTTACGAGTTTCCTGAGACATCTTACTTTGAGAAATTCAATCACTTCAGTAAAGTCTCTACGCCACACGAAGGGCCTGCGCGGAGCGGCATGCGCGGTTGGGGATGATTTTTTCCCTCACGGAAAACTTCGCCGACGCCAACATCTCATTTTCTGCGACACGGGGCACTTATTGCAGTCACGTCAAAATTTTGTGGCAGTATATCCTTTAATGTTCCATTACATTTTAACCGAAGTACGCAATTTCTCTCAGAATTAGAAAAGCCCCCAAAAAATAATTCATTGGAGGTGCTGGGTATCGATCCCAGTACCTCTCGCATGCTAAGCGAGCGCTCTACCATCTGAGCTACACCCCCGACAAGGAATACCGGTAACGCAACGGCTTTTCCCTCCGTACCGCTTTCCGCGTAAAACTACGTCGAGCGCAGAGACCGGAGACACTCGGCGGCAACCGGTTCCCACTGGAACGACGTGCTGCATTCGAATCACTTTTATGGGCGAGATGTCAGTGAGAGATGCCGGTCTGACGAAGGTTACTCGTCTATTGAGAAGTTTGCAAACATTTGCGCGTAAATTCATGCACCGAAAAGAAGGTTTGTCAATCGTGTGCTTACTTAAGGCCGCGGTCGAAATCTTGTTCCGATTTGTACCCTTCCCAGCGAATAATTGACTCATTGATTGATTGATTGATGGATGGATTGATTGATTGATTGATTGATTGATTGATTGATTGATTGATTGATTGATTGATTGATTGATTGATTGATTGATTGATTGATTGATTGATTGATACATTTTCGCATTCCGCCGCCCTCACAAAGCGGTGCCACCGCAGTACCGAATAGAACTCGCGACCTCTTTCTCAATATCATAATGACGACCATGTATAGCCATTAGGCCGCCAAGCCAGTCACCGAGTGTCACTTTGAAACGGATTAACACCCAAAACACGTCACTTGCTTAAGACGCATTGGAACTGCCAGTCAGCGCAAATGGACACCTCACAGCGTCTTTTTCGTCTAGTGCGATACTTTAGACTGACGTGGACATCTAATCTCTGGGTGAGCAGGGGGCAGGTTAGCGTTAAATTTCACTGACGCTTACGCATGTCAGCTGCACCCCCCTCCCTTCCTGTCTCGGCCTTATCACGATTTTGCCGTAGAACACGAGCACTGGACTACTTGAAAAATTCAAGAAACTCCTTGGCACTTCGCAATAACAAGGTCGAGAAAAGTAAACGCTTGAAATACTCATTGAAGTTGCACGAAATACCACACGGCCTTCATTTTTTACTTATTAAAA
This sequence comes from Dermacentor albipictus, assembly GCF_038994185.2. Classification (NCBI taxonomy): domain Eukaryota; kingdom Metazoa; phylum Arthropoda; class Arachnida; order Ixodida; family Ixodidae; genus Dermacentor; species Dermacentor albipictus. Next base: position 30,258,094 of record NC_091830.1, on the reverse strand, counting down.
CTGGAATCAATAGGATTCATCTAATATTTTTTATTTTGTTCTTTCATTTATCTATCTGGATATTCTAAGAGACCGGAGGGAGGAATGAGAGAAGGGGTGAGTATGTACCTATAGTCATTGGTAACCACTTGGAAATTTTTCGGCGTAGCAGATGACAGCGACCAAGGCAGGAAAGTAAGCGCTGATGTTGCGCTTACTGTTGAAATAAGCGCAACATGCGTGTTGATGTTGAAGTAAGCGCTGATGATGCGCGGATAGACAAGCAAAACAAGAACCAAGGTGTTACATATCGGTAGCATAAAATTTGAGAAGTCAGCTACAGAGAAGTGGAAAAGCCAGCATCATGAACAGCCGATCGAGTGTGGAGAATGTAGTGAGATGAAAAGAATGGGATGATGGCGCACATTGAGGATGGATCGTTGAGCAACAGGAAAGTGAAAATCTCCCTACCAGAAAATTGAGCGAATTGACTACATACATAGAACGGGAATGTTTGACAAGGCAGCGCGCCCTCAGATTGCTTCAGTGTTATTCGCATGGACGCCTGCACAGATCATGACAGGGGTTCCATCGGATATTTTTCGCACCGCTAGCTCTCGTCTGGAATCGTCCCTTCGGTTACGGTACAAGTCTACTAAATCCGAAGAGCGACACCTGAGAACCTAGCGATGGACGTCCTTCTCCCCCACCGACTCGCCGGCGCCGATTTCCGAACAAGCGAGTCGTTTGACTGTGAGGAAGCCTTTGGTCACGGCCCTATCCAGCGGAGGATGCTCGTTCTCATTTTCATGGGACTCTTCTCGGCTAATTGCCAAACCATGGTGATTTCCATCGTTACCGGTAACGTCGACCATTGGTGCAAGCCCCTCGCCGGTTTCAACATCTCTGCAGCCGATTGGAAGAATACTGCCATACCGATCGAGGCCGATGGATGCTCCAGCCCCTGCCGCATTTACGAATGCTGCAAGCCACCCGCCCAAAACGGCGATTCCGCTGAGCATCGCAAGAGAGGCGCTGTGCAAACCGGGCCTTCGAGTGGTACAGCCCATGCTTCCATGACACCAGTGACCCACGCGTCGTGCCCTGCGAAGAGTGGGACTACGACGTTAGATCGGCCGAGGCCAGTGTGGTAAGCTCTTGGATCATGGTGTGCGACCAACGTTTGCTGCCGGCCACCCTTGTCGCCCTGCAGAACGCCGGCGCCGTTGTTTCCCTCATCCTAGCCGGAGCCTTCGTTGACTACGTCGGAATCAGGGCCATGCTGCTGTCCTCCGCCGCAAAGGCAGTGACCTGCATGGTGTTCACCATCGCGTCCACAAATTACGTACTCTACGCTGCGGTGCGCTTCCTTACCGGGGCCAGGGTCGCTGTAAGCGCAATTTTTACCTGCCTCATCCCGTTGGAGGTGATGACGCATGCGCACAGGCCGCAGCAAGTCATCCTCATAGAGGTGCTGGGCCTGACTTTATGTGAGGTTCGGATTGCCATCGTCAAACCCGTGGTCATCGACTGGCGTCTGAAGCAGGTCATGTTCGTGGCACCAACGGCTCTTCTGATCCCGCTTTTGCCTACCGACCGAGAGTCACTTGGTTGGCTCGTCGCGAAAGGTAGACTGGACGCGGCCTAAGCAGTCATGATGCAGGCTGCCGAAACCAACAATACCCAGCTTCCTGTCACGGCCTGTATCGTGGAGAAACTGAGAGAACAGATCAAGAACCACGCAAGTCGCGAAGGTGCGGACACAGAAGACTTGGTTGACTATCACTCCCTCCGGCGTCAAGCGTTGGCCATGTTTGCCATGTGCTTCTAAATATATTTTGTTTTTTACCTCGACGCCTTCTCGACGGCGCAGTATAACGAATTTTAGATCACATGCCTCACGGTTGTCGTCGCACTCATGACGTACGCGGGGATGCACTTCCTTATGGCCGGCGTCGCACTCGTCAGAGTGCTCAGCGTGTGCTTCCTGTTAACGGGGTTTATACAATGTGTGCTGAGTGTGACGGTCGGCGGTCGGCACTGGATTCGCCATGATCAGCAAGCCCTTAGTTGTCCTGTCCAATGCGTCTCTAACGTAATATTTGTACACTGTTTCACCTACGTCCTGGAACTCTTTCCATCGGCAGTGCGAGCCGGTGTCTTCTGCTGGGCATTTGCCTACGGGCGTATCGCGCCCATGTGCGCAGCAATGACCCTCGTCCTGAAGCCAGCTGGACACGAAGACCTGATGTTCGATGTTGCGGGACTTTTCCTCTTCGTATCCCTTCTCTTCATCGACGTCCAGCCACGCACAACAGTGGTGGAAGAAGAACGAATCGTGGCCAGACGCTCTTCGGACTTCACCAGGATGCCCATGGATCACATGAAACGAACCGTCGTACAGAAGATATTACGTAATAAATCCAAAACCGGAATCGTGGAGAGCTCCAAGTCATCCAGCAGGAAGAATGGGAGGAGTGGTGGCAGCAAAAGTCCAAGCAGTTTCATAGTTTGTCGTCGATTTTAAACCAAGAGGATGCTGGATTGAAGCCACCGCAACCTTAGTATAAGATGACTCGGCATAGTGCTGTGTTGGCCACATTAAAAAGACGTTTCTTCAATTCATACATTCTTAATTATGCTTTTAAATGTTCTTTTGCACTCGGTCAGCCTAAAGAAAAACACGAACTTTCTTATGTTCCAACCTCCCATCAGGTTTGTCGTCACAGAGTATATTTGCGTGTGAGGTTCGCGATTTTTTTTTACCTGGCAAATATAATTTTCATCATTTTGATAGATAAACATTGGCTCTCTAAAAATTGATGTCTGCGCTTGAAAGCTAGACTACTCAAAGTCACCTCAGCAGTACAGGCTGCAAGTTTGGAATGGAAAAAAAGGAGCATCATTTTTCGCATTGCGAACATATACATAAACACATGCCTACCTGCTTTAATGTTTACGCGCACGTTTAATACATAATGCACACTCCACTGACCAATATTACTTGGAGTAGGGATTCCCCCGATTGAGGCGACTTTGTTCCTCGGCCTACGAATGTAATTCGAAATTGAAGCCCAAACTCCAAACTGGTTTTCACAATCGTTGGACGACCACCGCGCCAGAGTTCCCCTACTAACTTAAATATGAAACAGTTGTGCACTGATCCATGCAGTGAGATGCAGTCAAGAAGGACCAGAGCTCATGTTTGTCGCAAAGCCCTTTCGAAAATTATCAAACCACAAATCAAACGCAAGGTCCGCACACAATCGCGTTGTGTAAGAAGGGTAAGCGTATTAACCGTTTTTTTTCCGCCAGTCGCTTTTAACAACCTAGGAACAATGATAAATAAGATCGTCCCACTGTTCCTGCCTCTTTGTATTGTTGCATCACGGTGCTAAATAATGCACGTTTTATTGCCCCATTTGCCTTCGTAACCAGTACGCTGTCTACTATAGCCAACTTTTTGAACGCAGTGATTGCACCGGAGCTTTTATTAAATTTTCCTTCGAAACAATCGGACCGCCTTATCTTTTTTTTTACACAGTACTGCAGGCCAGTAATTTGGCCCTAGCAGGAGAGGCTACAAAGGATACATTCAATGTAGACTAGATCAACAACAAGAAAAATCATCAGAACACGAAGACCGTAGCAATGTTCATCCGAGGAGTTTACAATATGTGACTCGAGTTCCTCCGTAAAGTCGGCGGATTCAAAAATCTGTCAGGGCAAGGAATTCCATTCGGACACTGTTCGAGGAAAAAAAGTGTACTTGTGTGTGTTGGTTCTAGCGAAAATCGGCGATAAAGAGTATTCATGGCTGTGTCCACTTGTCCTTGTAGTTAAAGGTTTTATGCAATTGGGAAGTACTAACTTAGTTTTCCGGAAGTACTAATTTACGCGTAAGTCCATGCAGCGAAAAGGAGCCTTCATTCGTGTGGCCACTTAAAGGCGCGGTCTAAATCTTCTTCCGATTCGTAAGTTTTTCGACGAATACTTGTTGATTGATTGATTGATTGATTGATTGATTGATTGATTGATTGATTGATTGATTGATTGATTGATTGATTGATTGATTGAAAAGACCGACCGTCTTTTCTGCTATCTCACATTAGGAATGTTCCCTCATCCCCTTTGCCTGCTGGGTATGTGTGCGATTTCGTTCTGCCTCCGAATGGGTAATTTGCGAGTAGACCACTTGGGCCATTTCGTATATGCCACTGGGTATGATTAGACATGTGCAAGGATAGACAACTTGGGCCCCTGAAAATGCGCAACTGGGCATGTGTCACTGGGTATGTGCCCGAATATGCCGCTTCGCCCATTCGGTATGTGCAAATTCAAATGTGAAACTAAGTATGTGAACGTCCCCCAGAATGGGTATGCGCCACTGCGCAGGTTCCCGGATAGACAAGCAAAGGAAGAGCCAAGGGCTTACTTATCGCCAGCATAAAATTTGAGAAGTAAGCTACAGAGAAGGGGAAAAGGCAGCATCAATAACCGTCGAGTGTGAAGAAAGTAGTGTAATGAATGGGGCAATAGCGCTCATTCAGTGTGGAACGTTGAGCAACAGAAACGTCAAGATGTCCTTACCAGAAAATTGAACGAATCGACTACACAGAAGGGAAAAATTAGACCAGACCACGTGTCCCTACACATCGCTTCAGTGCTATTCGCATCAACATTTGCATTAATCATGAAAAGAGTTCCAACGTATATTTTTTTTCAGACAATCATGGGATAGTTCTTAGATAGCAGCACACCAGACTAATAGGACAGGTTACTAGGATAAACATGGTAATCTAATTATTAAAGGACAATGTGAAATGAACAATTTTTTGTTCTTCAAGTAGTAAACGGAGATGCCAACGCCGTGGAAAGGCGCGCGACACGTTGACAGGGTGTAAAGTGCTCGCGCTGATGAAGAAGAAGAAACCTTCTTTTCGGCAGGTTCGCACAGCTGGCGTTTCGTGAAAACCTTCTATTCCAATACTGTTCAGGACTACTAAACCCATTGAGCCACCCCTGAGAACAGGGCGATGGACGTCCTCCTACCCCACCGACTGGCCGGCGCCGATCTTCGCACAAGCGAGTCGTTTGACTGCGAGGAAGCGTTTGGTCACGGCCCTTTCCAGAAGCGGATGCTCGTCCTCGTTCTTCTAGGAGTCTTCTCGGCTAATTGCCAAACCGTGGTGATTTCCCTTATCACTGGAGACGTCGACCATTGGTGCAAGCCGCTCGCCGGTTTCAACATCTCTGCAGCCGATTGGAAGAATATTGCCATACCGATCGAGGCCGATGGACGCTTCAGCCGCTGCCGCATTTACGAACGCTGCAAGCCACCCGCTGAACACGGCGATTCCGCTGAGCCTCGCAAAATCGGCGCTGTGCCAACCGGGGTCGACGAGTGGCACAGCCGATGTTTCCAAAACACCAGCGACCCACGCGACTTGCCCTGTGAAGAGTGGGACTACGACGTTAGATCGGCCGAGGCCTCTGCGGTGAGCTCTTGGAACATGGTGTGCGACCAACGTTTGCTGCCAGCCACCCTCGTCGCCCTGCAAAACGCCGGTGCAGTAGTTTCCCTTATCCTAGCCGGAGCCTTCGTTGACTATGTCGGCAGGAGACTCATGCTACTGTCCTCCGCCGCAGCGGTAGTCACCTGCACGGTGTTCACCTTCGCGGCGACAAAATACGTCAGCTACGCTGTGGTGCGCGTCCTTACCGGGGCCATTGTCACGGTACACGCGATTTTTTCCTGCCTCATACCGTTCGAGGTGATGACGCACGAGCACAGGCCGCAGCAAGTGCTCCTCCTGGCGGCTCTGGGCCTGACGTCATGTGAGGTTTGGAGTGTCATCATCAAACCCATGGTCATCGACTGGCGTCTGAAGCAGGTCATATTCCTGGCCCCGACGGCTCTCCTGCTCCCGGCTTTGTCCACCGCCCGAGAGTCGCCCCGTTGGCTCGTTGCAAAAGGAAGACTGGACGCGGCCGAAGCACTCATGATGGAGGCTGCCAAAACCAACAATGTCCCACTTCCTGTCACGGCCTGTCTCGTGGAGAAGCTGAGAGAACAGATCAAGAACCACGCAAGTCGCGATGGTGCGGATATGGAAGACTTGGTCGACTATCGCTCCCTACGGCGTCGTGCGTTGGCGATGTTTGCCGTTTGCTTCTCCATATCTTTTATTTTTTACCTCGATGCCTTCTCGACGGCGCATTATAACGAAATTTGGATCCCGTTCCTGACGGTTGTCGTCACAATGGCGACGTACGCGGGGATGCACTACCTTATGACCGGCGTCGCCCTCGTCAGAGTGCTCAGCTTATGCTTCCTGTTGACGGGCGTCATACAATGCGCGCTGAGTGTGGCGGTGGGCGCTGGACTCGTCATTATCAGCAAGGCCTTACTCGTCCTCTCCAAGGGCATCTCTAACGTAATATTTGTACACTGTCTCACCTACGTCCTGGAACTCTTTCCATCGTCAGTGCGCGCTGGTGTCGCATGCTGGGCGTTTGCCTTCGGGCGTATCGCGGCCATGTGCGCAGCAATGACCCTCGTCCTGAAGCCAGCCGGACACGAAGGCGTGGTATTCGCCGTTTCGGGACTTTTCCTCTTCGTCTCCCTTCTCGTCATTCGCGTCCTGCCACGCACGACAGTGGTGGAAGAAGCACGAATCGTGGCCAGGCGCGCATCAGAGTCCAGCAGGATGTCCATGGATCACATGAAACGAACCCTCGCACAGAGGATGGTACGCAACAAGCCCAAGACCGGAAGCATGGAGAGCTCCAAGTCCTCCAGCAAAAAGAGTTTGAGGAGTGGTGGCAGCAAAACTCCTGGAAGTTTTAAAGTGTCTCGTCGATTTAAAACCGAGCGAACGCTCGAATGAAGCCACCGGAAGCTTAGTATGAAGTAACTGGGCACGGTATCGTATTGGCGACATCGAAAAGTCGCTTCTTGGACTCGTATCTGCTTAATTATGGTTTTAAATGTTCTTTGCACTCAGCCCAAAGAATAACAGCAACTAACCTCCTATCTGTGTTGTCTTCACAGAGTATTCTTGTGTGTTTCGAGCGCGTTTCTTTTTTACCTGGCAAATATAATTTTGATCATTTTGACAGGTAAACTTTGGCTCTTTGAAAGTT